>NW_014012506.1:14197-17005 GCF_000611645.1 Monoraphidium neglectum
GGTAGCAACGGCGGCGACCACTGCGCGGCGGCCGCCCCGCCGCGCGCGCAGCCAGGGCGGCTGCCGGCCACCAGCTGGGTGCTGCTGTCCGTCCCGCCGCCGTGGAACGATGACCTCACCACCCACGTCCTGAGACTGCGTGAGCACCTGGAGTGGCACCGCCGCGTCGGCTTCACCGGCCACATCCTGTACTACGACCCCGCCCAGGCCACCCGCCTGGCGCGCGACCCCGCGTTCATGCAGCTTCTCGGCAGCTACCGCGTCGCCGTCGTGCGGTGGGCGCAGTTCCCAAAGGTGGCCTGGCTGCCCTGGGACGCGCAGGGGCTGCGGCTTAGCCACGCGTACCTGGCGCTGTGGGGCTGGGACGCAGGGCTGCTCCCGATTGACGTGGACGAGTTTTTGCTGCTTGAGGACTCAACCCAGCACCCGGCGGCCGCCATGCCGCCGGGCTCAGCGCTGCGCGCGCTGGTCCGGCACTGCGGCGGCGGCGCGGACGGCGTCACGTTCGAGCGGTTTGCCGTGTACTGCTCCTCGGGCAGCGCCTGCCCAGGCGGGGACGAGGCGAGCGTGTGGCGCGCCCGCGAGCCGCCGGCAGCGCTGGCCGGCGCGAATGCATCGGACGGCGGGTGGTCGTGGGCGGACGGCGACCGTTCCGGCTTGGGGCCCAGCCGTTTGGCTGCATATAGGGCCGTTGAGGCGGTACCCCACGTTGGGTCTAAGGCATGGAGCACCTCTGCCTGCACGTTCCCTGCAAGCGTGCACGAGCACCGCCTGTCCGGCCTGCGGGGCTGCGCGCACGTCCAGGCGCGCCCGAGCTGCGGGCGGCTGCTGCACGCGATCAACTCTTTTCACTTTCGCGACAACTGGCTGGCGCCGGGCAGGGCGGTGGCGCCGTTCCGCCACCCTTGGTGGCCGGCGGTGCTGGTTGCGAGGCCGGAGGCTGCAGTGGGGGTTGCCACGGGCGAGCCCGAGGGTGTGGCGGGGCCAGCCGGGGTGGGGCTGGACGCGTTGGGGGCCGCGGCCCAGGTAGGGGCTGGTGGGGCGGCGGGTGCTGCGGTTGCTCAACAATGACTTGCTTTTGTAAACTTGTGGTGCTGGCGCGCTTGGAGGCACTACGCTTGCTGCACCTACGCACTCCTGCACACTATGATAACTTGCTTTTGTTGACGACATTGCTGAAAGCCCACAAACTTGATTGATTCCATTGCAACTGGTGTGTTGAGACGGCCCAGTGACTGTTCCCACTGTGCAGCCAAACACCAGCAGAGTTTTACGGGTGAACAGTGCATGTGCTATGGAAGCCAGGTTCAGGGATTAACAGCTGCTGACACTGCAGGCTTTGCAGCCGCTCACATGACCACGCAAGAATGGGATTGCAACGTCACAACAGCAGCCAGCAGTTCAAAGCATGCATGCATGGTTATTGCATCGCAATGTGTGGACATGTGCGTTGGGGGACATGTATGGGCTGTTGACCCGTGCGTATGGTACAGCCGTGCGTGGCTGCAGCAAAGCAATAATGGTGGCTTTGCTGACGAGTGGAGGTGATTAGTTTACGGCTGGGCAGCCACGCAAAGAATGCCAGGAATGCCAACCTATTTGAGCCGCGTGGCGCTCCCTGGCAGATGGACAGCCGGGGCGCCTTGCGGCCAGAAGAAACCACAGCGGCGAGGACCGAGGCCCCCAACTTTCCCGCTGCTTGTTCAGACTGAAGCAAAGCTGATCAGGTGCCCGTCAAGCTGCACGGTCGCCCTTGGGCTGCTGCAGTTGCGACTTGCGCCTCCTGCGGCCGAGGAAAGGGGTGGTGGCGGGTGCCTGCAGCGCCAGCTTGATACACACAGACTTTCCTTCCCGACTGGCCCCTCTTGCACACAAACACACTAAAGCAAAGACGGCAGAGGTCGAACACATATGATCTGATAATGATCCAATGCAAAGCCTGGGTGGCGTGCGCAGCCCCTGAACCCCTGTGACGCCACCCCCACCTGCTCAACCGCCTCATTTGTGGCAGGGTGATTGCGAGCGCCGCCATGGAGCCCCACAGCGCCGCCACAGGGAGCAGCAGCATGTAATGCGAAAGCCCCGAGGGCTGCCGCTCGACCCCCTCGACCCCCCCTGCGGCGTCAGCCCCTGCGTATCTTGCCGCGATTGCGCGGACTGTGGCAGCTCGCAGGCGCACCGGGTGCGCCTCTGGCAGCTGCTTGGCAGCTTCCTGCAGCTTCGGGGCTTGTGGCACCAGCGGGTCCCTAAGGCGGGCCCCTTTCTGGGGAGCAGCTACGGGCCTTGCGGCTGCTTGAGTGCCACCTGCCGGCCGTGTTGCGGCGGCATTGAGCGTTGCGCCGCGCGCAGCAGCCGCCCGTGCAGCCGCTGCCCGCACGGCAGCCGCCGGAGCCGTGTGGAGCGCGGCAGGTGCTGCTGCTGCTGCTGCTGCTGCTGCTGCTGCTGCTGCTACTGCTGCTGCTGCTGTGCCCGCTGTGCCTGCTGCTGCTGCTCCTGCTGCTGCGCCTGCTGCTGCTGTGTGGGACGCGGTCGCGGCCGCGGGGTCCCTGGTCCACTGCGACGCTACGCGGCGGCCGCGCTCCTCCGCTGTTTCCTGCGCAAACACCAGGGATGAGTTGGCACAAGGCAGACCCGGCATGCAGAGGTTTGGTCAAGCGCAAGTGCAAATCCAGAGTCAGAAGAGGCGCCCCCCCCCCCGCGCCAGTAAGCCCCCACCTCACCTGGCGAAGTGCGCCGCCCCCGTGCCCCTCGTTCTTGCCTTCATCGCCTTCCTCCTCCACGTCATCCTCAAAACCGCCCTCGCCCCTC
>NW_014012505.1:0-15868 GCF_000611645.1 Monoraphidium neglectum
GCTGCCGGCGCCGCGCGCGAGCTGCTCCTCGAACGCCGCCGCCAGGCCGCGCGGGACGGACGCGACGTGCCAGCCGTGCTCCTGCTGGCAGGCGCGCACCGCACCCCAGACTTCCCCCAGGAACGTCGCGCCGCCGCTGTCCGCGCCGGCCGCCGCGTCGCCCTCGGGCAGCGCGCCGGGCAGCCAGGGAGACAGATGCTCGTCATACTCGTAGGCGCGCGCCGCCATGTAGCGCTCGGCGGCCTCCATGACAGCCCCCAGCTCGTCGGGCGCGGCGGCCGCTAGGTCAGCGCCGGCCCAGGGCAGCGCGGCCATCGCGCAGTACGCGACGAAATCGGACCATGGCTGCCACGTCGCGCCCGACGGGTCCGCGGCAGCTGCAGGTTCGGCAAGGGTGCATATGGCATATGATACAGATGAGGCGCTTTGCTTGTGTGCGATGGTCGGGGCTTACAAGCGGCAAAGGGGCAAAGAGTGCTGTGCAGGGTGGCAAACAAGCTCTCGATAGCCCGAAGCCTCTGCAAAAGCACAGGCAACCCAACGGGCCCACTGGTAGCTGCATGTGACATCGGGGCCCACCTCCTGCCGCTGCGGCGTCGATGGCGGCCGCAAGGAGGTCGGCCAGCACCTGCGCCGCCGACGCGCCGCTTATGACGCCTGGCTTCGCCAAGCACGCCAGCCACCGCACCAGCAGGCGGGCGCGATCGCGGCCGGCGCCGCCCGCAGCAAGCGCGCCGTCGCACTCTGCCACACCGCGCGCCACCAGTGCGTCCACCCACTCGCGGTCCGTCAGGCGCACCAGGCCTGGTGCAGTGCGCAGGCAAGCCGCGGGCAGGAATGCACGATTTCTTACTCCTGGGCCGAGTTGCCACTTTGCGGCACAGCACGTTGACCCACACGTCGACGGGACATGTTTGGAACACATCGTGCCTTGCGTTCCAAGAGGCATACCACAGCGCAAGGCGCCGCACCTATGACGAGAGCCAGCTGTATCGTCTTGGTGGTCGCGCCGCAAACTGCCTCCAGGACCAGCTCGTCGAGCTGGGTTGAGGGATCGGGTTGCAACAGACCCTACAATGATCCAGAGCTGCAGCTTCCGGGCAGCCACGCAGCTGTCGCCCGTGCAGCGCACGCGCCGCCACGGCTTGGCAGGCGGTCTCGGGGCGAAGCGGGGCGAAGCAGGGTGTGTGCAGCCATCTCACCCTGTCGGCCCCCGCTTACCTCTGGCAGCGGCCGCGCAATTTCCCGCTTCAGAGCCCTCACGGCGGGCATTATAGTGCTCTCAGGGGTGTCATTAGGGGCCTGTTTTGGTCAGAAGTTATGGGTGTCGTCGCGAGCATCCTCCAGTACAAGTTGACTTCGAACGCACATCCCAGCGCCATGATGGCCGCAGCATCAGTGGTCATGATAAAAGCTCACATGCATGCGCAGTTACAGGAGACATGATGGCGAGGGCCACGGCATGAGCAACAAAGGCATTGTGACGTGCCGGCCGCCCAAGCTGCACTCACTTGCGGCTCGCCCAGGCGCAGCAGCAGCCTGATGAGGTCGCGCTTCGGGTCTGCGGGAGCCACGTCCTCCCTGCCACGTTTGTTTCCCACGTAGGAGGCCTGGTGGTGAGCCCCTCGTCTGTCTTGGTGCGCTGTTCCGCGCCTGTCCGAATAATCGCGGCGTTCTCCACCATCACCGCCGCCATATCTGGTGCGTTCTTCCCGCCTTCGCTCCCCACCGCCCCTGTAGCTCATCCTAAACGCGATCAGCGGCGAGTGGGTGTGATCTGATGAGTGTCATTTACATTTACGGCGTGGATTCAACGGCTTGGCTAAAATGTCGGTCAGCGTATGAATACCTCGCAGAGTTCACGTTTGAGAGCAACAAGGTTGCAGAGCACAGCCATCCTGGTCTCGCTGGGCACCAACAGAAGCAAAGCACGTCTGGAAACCGAGTTCTGCATCGTCACAAACATCGGATTTTTCACTGACATAAGTTGATATTACACCACCCTCAACCCTGGCCAACGCGTCATACCCGGTCTTTATTCCTTGTTTTCTTCCTGCAGCGCTGCCATCAGAGAGGCAGCAGAGAATATGACGTTTTTAGACCGGGAGTTTGATGCGGTGCTGTTCGACCTGGTAGGCGCGCAGCGTCGCATCGGGGCGTGAGAGCTGCCTGCTGCAGCAGCTGAGCAGCGCGTGGACGAGTGGAGTGGGAGAGCATGCGCTTCCGAGTCTCGCACATGCAAACGATGTGTGCTGGTATCACTGCGCTGTGGCTGCGTTTGCAGCACTTGAAACCATGGCAGCAGCTCGTGCAGCCTTTGCGACAGCAGCCCTGCAGAACCCCTGCATTGTGTGTTGGCTGCGGCCTCAGCCGCTGCATTCTGCATCACAATGCACCCGCAGGATGACACGCTCTATGATGTTCCTGCGATAGCAAAGACTGTGAGAAACAACATCACACGTGAGCCTGCAAAGAATCCGCTCTCTGCAGGCACGTTGCGCAACTGGCCCTGTCCCTGTCCACATTGCAATGCGCTTCCGCCCAGCCTGCCCCAGGTCTTCCCCCCTGCCATGCCTTGGCAATTGCAGGCTACCTACGGGAAGTGCTTCTCATCCCAGCGGACGAAGTGGACGCTCTTACATTGAAGCTATACCTGGAGCATGGCACGGTGAGCGCCATCAGTGGGGTGCAGACAAGTGCAAACGCAAGCCTCACACTGCGCGAGGGTATCTTTTGGTTGTGATTGCCCTTCTGCCTGGCGCGCCGCTCAAAGTTACGGCTGTGCGCTACCCGTAGACCATGGCGGGACTGGTGGCGGCGGGCTACCACATAGACTACGACCACTTTCACGACAAGGTCTCAGGGCCGCGGTGGCTCGTGGGACGCAGCTGCTGGGCAAACATTATGTTGCTGTGATGTGTGCTGGCTGTGTGGTTGCTCCTTTGTTGCAAGTTTTGTACTTGTAAAGGTGCCACATTCCTGCAAATCTGCGGTCCGCAACCCGCTGACTCATGATCCTCCATGAACACAGGTGCACGCGACCCTTGAGTACGACTTGCTGCTGCACCCCAACGGAGTGCGCGACATCCTGGCACAGGTCACGGCCACAAAGCACATTTTCACCAATGCAGATGCCAAGCACACAGCGGAGTGCCTCTCACGGCTGGGTATCCAGGGATGCTTCGAGGTGAGTGGGCATGTGGTTGGCACGCGGGTGTCGAGTGACAATGGCAGGGGTGGCAGGGCCTGGCTCTGCTTGGGCTGGATGCTGTGATCTGTGAATGACTGTTGCGGCTGGCATGAGCACTGCACGGTGATTACCCATGGTCCTCTTTCCAAGGACTGTTGCGGCTGGCATGAGCACTGCACGGTGATTACCCATGGTCCTCCTTGACAAACACATGAGGCACTCTCCCCGCCCGCATGCTTTTCCTCTGCATAACCTCCCGTTGCACTCTCCCTGCCCACAAATCTTCTCAGACGATCTGGTGCTTTGAAACCGTGCAGCAGCTGCTCAAGGCACCGGAGGGCGCACCGCCCCAGGTACTATGCAAGCCCAACCGCCGCGCCTTTGAGCTGGTGCTGCAGCAGCTGGGCGTGGCGCCGGGACGCGCCGTCTTTATTGATGACAGCCCCCGCAACTGCGCCTCAGCCCACGAGCTAGGGATCTTCACAGTGCTGGTGGGCCGTGAGGGGCACGTGGCTGGCGCAGACCTCGTGATCCCAAACATTCACGAGCTGCCACGTGTGCTGCCGGGCCTGTTTGCGCCGCCGGAGCCGCCGCGTGTGGAGGCTGCGGCGGAGGTGGGTGTGCCTATTCGCGTGCCGGCGTGAGCTGGAGCATGTGGCGGTGCTGAGCTCCGCTCTCGTGCACTACTCTCGCAAAGCATTCCAGACAGCGCCATGCACTTCGCTGTACAACATGTTTTGGTTCTCATTCTTGGCAAGGTGGTCCCTTTTGGGAGGCTCTTGGCGGCTTTCCATGTGCGGACTTTGCTGGTGGATGCCCATGTGCTCGGCATTGCTGAGCGGAGCACCTGCTGCCCCGCGTTGCCACGGCAGCCTCCTGCCTCGTTCAAGATAATGCTTGAACAATGCGTAGTGCACAGACAGCTCTGGTCTTGCTCTCACAATGTCAGGCGGCTGGTTGATGGGATTGAGTTGCGCTTGATCTAATCTAGAGTTTTCTGGTCGTGCTGCGTGCTTTCTCCGCTGTCCATTCCTTGTGGTCAGTTGCATGGTCAGTTTTATGGTCTTGCACCACCGGCCCTCATTGGTTGGGCGTGTGTGCATAGAATGAGCTTCGCACATGTTCGCAAGACCACTTTGTTCTTGTGGGATGATAACAACGCACACAGGTGACATATTTCGGCAGCCTCACACTGAGGGCTCTCACATGCCATCAACCCCGCATGCATGTGTGTCTGGGAAATAACAACTGCGCTGCTATGTAACCAGCTTCCCAGTAAACATCGTCCCTCATGCATGTGTATGCACCACCCGCCATTGCTCGGCTGGGGCTCAAAACCGGCTGCAGCATCTCCTAGGAACTTGAATTGTTTCGGAGATGCGAGTTGTCATGTGCTAGGTATGTTGGGTGGGGAGTTGACCGCCATATGCAGGTTGGCTTGCATGTTGAATAGTAATCAGGGCACTGGTCAAACGGGTATGGGCAGGAATACCCCATCCGATTTGCTCACATTCCTCCTTTCCGCCCCCGCTCTGTCGACACTGGCGGGCGGCCCCTCCAACTTTACTGGCGAAGCGGTCTTTGTCTCTGCTTGCTTGCGCAGAGGTACTTCGTGAGGTTATATCAGCCGCAAGCATTGTTATCAGAGTAGCGCTCACTCCTTGTGCAGTTGGTCGCTGGTCACGGCTCGAGGGTCGCCTGGCGCCCTCACTCCCCTGCGCTCTCTGGCGCCTGCCCAAGCGCTGCACGCCATTCAAGCAAAGATGCATCTATGAACCTATGGAACCAAAATCATATTATTTTTCTGCGCTGCTCTGACCCATGCTTTGCCATACTCGATGAGAAGCGATCATCGCTGAACGCTCGCGCAAAATGACCCGCGCTGAGGTCCCCCCCGCGCGCTGGGCATGGAGTCGAGGACCCACGGACATTAATAGGGATGACACTGGAGAGGTGAGGTGCCTGATGCACGACTTTGCCACGAGAGGTCCCGCCATCCAGGCTCATCAGCATGGTTCTGGGTGCAGGTGGCGACAACCGGCCTCAGCGATATGTTGAGCCGAGCGTTGCAGAGCAAAAGCTCTGTGCAACGCGCGGCGCATGTGCAGGTGCGTTCCTTATTAGGGGCGTAGGGCTGCAGGGTCCAGTCCGCGCTGCACAGGCCGCGGGGCTGCTGAACTTAGGCGACAGCGTACGCAAATCTTCTTGATAGTATTCTTTTGTAGTTATTTTGCCATCTTTTCTACAGGGCGTCGCAGCAGCTGCTGCGGCGGCCGAATACGCCCAGTGCTGTGAGACGGCTCCGCTGCTGCATGAGGTGCTGCGCGACTCTGAGGCCGATGTGCGGCTGGAGGCGTTGCGGCAACTGTCCCACCTTGGTGAGTTCGTGTGTGGCGCATTCAGTGAGGATATGTGCGCTGATCTGCGGTCAGTGGCGGTTACGAGGCGCAGCAACTGAGTCGTGGGCTGCCGGTCTGCTTGGCGCCACTCGGCATGTTTCACCTTCAGCCATGGTTTCAGAGCCACCCTTCTGCGGCTGCCCCGTGCAGGTGGGCTCCTGCGAGACAAGGATGCTGCACGCGCCCAGACGGACATTCAGCAAGTGCTGCTGCCGATGATCCTGCACATGGTGCTTGACGACCACGACGAGGCGAGTTGATGCTGGGCTGCAGCGCGCGCGCGACGCATGCCTTTGTAGGCCACGCCCACTGGTTGGATTTGCGACTGCTTTGGTAGAGTAAACCTCGCTCTCAGGTGGCTGTGGGGCGCAAAGCACAGGTGGCGCCTGGACTTGAAACCCACATCGCCCATGCTCTCCCAACCCGACCGCAGGTCGCTCGGCAGGCAATCCTTTCCTTTTCGCAGCTGACGGCGCTGCTGCCTCGCGACGCCGCGGCGTCTGCGGCCCAGCACGCGCTGCATCGCCTAGATTCGCGCGGCGCGGAGGACGCGGCAGTGGCTGCAGCGCGGCTGTTTGCGCACTCGGCAGCCCACTGGTCACAGGAGGCGCTGCACGAACGAGTACCGGACCTGCTGCGGCGGTGGTGCAGCCATCGCGACTTTAGCGTGCGCGAGGTGGGTGCATCGGCTTACTGCAGAAGCACTTGCAGACAAAAGGAGCACATTCATGCGTCGAGCCATCCCTGATGTTGCAGGCAGTTGTGTTGGACAGGATTGGAGATGCGCTGGGCTAGGCTAGGCGCCTGCGGCGGTGTTGGTGACGGCTACCCCTGACCCGTGCAACCCTTCCATTCCGCCCCCTGCAACTCCGCTGCAGGCGGTGGCGTGCTGCATGAGCCTCATCGGCGATCACCTGCCAGTTGACGTGTGGCAGTGCGCGCTGCTGCCCTGGTTCTCGCAGCTGTGCCGCGACAACAACTGGCGCGTGCGTCGAGCAGCGGCAGTCGACCTTCCGCGCCTTGCCGGCAAGCTGCACCGCCAGCAGCAGCGCGTGCTGAGCCGCGCGGACAGCACATGCAGCTGCTTCAGCGCTCTGGAGGACGTCGGCGGCTGCGGGGACGCGTGCTCAAATGAACGCAGCTGCGTCGGCGTGCCCCCGCGCTGCCCGACGAGCGGTGTGCCGCTGGAGCCGCTCGGCGTGGCCGCCACTGGCATGTGCGCACACGCCAAAGCAGGCAGCGCCAGCGGCTCCCTGGGGCGCAGCCAGCGCGGCGGCATGCGAGGCGCCGGCAGCACGGCGTCCTCCGCTGCGCTCTCATCGCACGTCTGGTCGGCGCATGTGATGCGCCCAGCTGTGGGGGCGCCGGCCCGCAGCATGGGCAAGCACCCGCTCAGCAGCAGCCTGCTCACTGACACGCCAAAGCCGCTCGGCAGCATCATCCCGCAGTCGCTGTCGTCGTCATCTTTGTCGTCTGCGGACGACCGCCTCGTCACTGGCTCGCCGCTGGGTGAGGCGTCGCCGCGGTCTGACGCGGGGCTGCCTGAGTCCGCGCTGGGCGCCTCGCGCCTGGGGGCCGCTGGTGGCGGCGGCAGCAGCAGCAATAGCAGCAGCAGCAATAGCATCAACAGCAGCAGCAGCAGCGCTAGCGGCGGCACCGGCGCGCCGGCAGGCGCCGCCGAGGAGGGCGACGCGGCAGACGTGAAGGCGGGGGCGTCAGGGCCGCAGTGCGAGCTGGCTTTGGAGCAGTCCGAGCTGCACACCTGCTGGGCAACCATGCGCGAGTGCATTGACACGCTTACGGCCGACAGCAGTCACTGGGTAAAGGTCACGGCGCTCGGCGGCCTGGGCCCGTGCCTGCTGGCACTGCCGCCCTGCCAGATCAGCAGCCTGCTCGTCGGCCGGTTCGTGGCCATGGGGTCCAGCACAACTGTGATTTCAGAGATCAGTGTTGCGCTAGCGTGCGCGCAGAGCCTAGGAATGGTCGCTTCCCGCCTGGGCCCCGCACGGTGGCCCGACGTGCGGCCGGCTTTCGGCCACCTGCAGGCGTCGCGAGACCCGGTGGTGCTGCAGGAGGTGGTGGCTGCGCTGCCTTTGATGGCGCAGCAGCTGGGGCCCGAGGTGCTGCGCACCGACCTGCTGCCGGCGCTGCTGTCAATCGTGCACGACCACCTGTCATGGGTCGACGCGGCGTTTGTTGCCGCCGTCCCGCCGCTGCTGGAGGCGCTTCCGGCGGCTAGCCACGAGCCGCTGCTGCGCCTCATCTCGCGGCTGGCACAGGGCGGCGCGCACCACGAGCGCTGCCGTGCGTGGCGGCTGCGGCGCGGCATAGCGGCAGAGCTCGGGCGCATGGCGCGCGCGTCACAGCTGGCCGCCATTACGGACGTGCTGTGGCCGGCGGCAGTCGCTCTGTGCTCTGACCCAGTAGCTGCGGTGCGCGACGCGGCGGCGGTCCAAATGGGGCCGCTGCTCGCAGCCCTGCTGCCGCTGATTCCGGAGGCACAGCTGCAGCAGCAGCGGCAGGAGGCGCAGCTCGCGCAGCAGCTGGAGCAGGGAGGCAAGCTGCAGGAGCAGCAGCGCCAGTCGGCTGCAACGCTGTTGCGCGACCAAGCACGGCGGCAAGGTCACGCCACCAGCAGCAGCGGCAGTGACGACAGCGGCGGTGACGATGCGGGCGGCGGCAGGCACGGCAGCGCCCTTCTCCGGGCGACGGGCGGCAGGAGGAGCCTTGATTCGCTCAGAGAACACCACAGCAGCCCAATCAGGATTGCAAGCAGCGGGTCAATCGCCGCCGCGGCCTCATTTCTGGCAGCCGGCAGCCCAAGCAGCGACGGCGATTACAGCAGCTACCGCGGCAGCTGTAGCGACGACTGTGGCGACGGGGCGCGGCTTGGCGGCCTGCCCTGCGCTCTGGCGGCACCGCCGCGTGGTGGCTTGCCCTGTTCGCCGCCACAGGATCATGGACGCTCGTTAGAAGGATTTTCGGCAGCGGCGCAGGCGCCAACGGCTGCCAATGGAATGGGCGGCAGCTCGCAGAGCCTTGACAGCGTTGATCGCCGCGACAGCAGGGGCAGGAGTAGGAACGGCAGCAGCAGCGGCGGCGGCAGCGGCGGCAGCAGCAGCAGCAGCAGCAGCAGCGACGAGGATGGTGGCAGCGACACCGTAGCGGCACGCCGCCACGCGTCTCCGTCGCGCTGCGCACCCCCCAAGCATGCAGCGGCGCTTCCCGCCGCGCCGTGCACAACCGGGGCGGCGGTGCACCCGGCAATAGTGGCAGTCCATCCCGCGATGCGGGCTGCCCACCCGGTGGTGGGCGCCGTGCATCCAGCAATGGCGCCGGTGGGCGCATGGGGAGCGCGATCCCAGTTGCAGCACAGGCGCAGCGCGTCCGCCCACGACGTCTCCTTGTCCGCCAGCCGTGCCATCCCCCACCGCAACAGCAGCTCAAGCCGCCTGGGCGCGGCGGTCCAAGGCGCAGTGGCGGGCGGCGGTGGCAGCAGCAGCAGCCGCGCGCGCGGCAGCGGCCGGAGGGACCGCAAGAGCTTGGGCGGCAGCGTCGGCGGCGACCCCTCGGGCCTGGACCCCCTCAGTGTGGGGCCCGGCTTGTATGCGGAAAGCTTGGTCGACCGATTTGGCCGCAGCCCCAGCTTCCGGGGGCGGCAGGCCTTTGTCCCGATGGGCCTGAGTCTGCTGGCGCACGCAGCTCACTTGCTGCCGCGGCGGTCGCAGGAGGTGGTGACTGCCACGCTGGGCGCCCTCTCCACCGACCCAGTGTCGTGCGTGCGCGTGGTGGCGGAGGGCGCGGCCGCGGCGTGTGCCACAGCCGCCGCGGAGCGGTCACAGGAGCCTTGCTGTGCCAGCGGCGGCGCGCCCGGGCATAGTGAGGAAGGCAAGCAGGCAGGAGAAGGCCAGGGACCAGGGGCTGCCTGCGAGTGGTTCGACACCACGGCCGCCGCCCAGCAGCGGCTGCTGCACGCGGCACGCGTCCTGGCCAAAGGCCACCGCAGCAGCTTCGCGGCGGCAACTGCCGCACTCAGCAGCAAGAGCACCAGCTATGGACAACCGCTCGAGCGCAGCGTTGACGCAGAGGCGCCGGCTGGCCCTGTTGGTGCTCATTTCAACATTTCCTGACCCCTTGGGTTGAACATGCACTTTGGGCAAGGCGCGTTGCGCCCCCTTTCAGAGTGCTGCGCTCCTCGCGCAAATCGGCCTGGTGCGGCACCTGTCGCTGCACATTCACGTTTGGCTTTCTGTCTCAATTTCGCAGTAGGTGTCAGCAGCTGTTTGCATGATAAGCAGCGCTTTGCAGGCAACATCACGAAAGCTTCACTGCGCGGCGCACGCGCACAAAACAGGCATTTGCGCGCAAACCCATGCGCATGCATTGCGGCATGCGCCCGGGCCAGACCGCATCTGTCTGTTGACCGCCGATTTGGGCGGTTGGTGTCTGTGAACAGGCTGCCTATTGTGCGAGAAAGCGGTGTCCAACTGCCCTCAAGGCATGCAGGGTGCCCATTGCCTTCGTATTTGGAGGTGTTGTCTCGCTTATGGACTGACAAGGGTCGAAGTTCCATCTCACATTTGCACCGTGCTGGGCAGGCGCACTTTGCGCGGCGCACTGCACTGCATGTGTCCTCTTCTATGGCCGATTCAGCGCCAACAGAGATGCGACACCCGCAGGGCGCCAGCATCCGGCGCATCGTACATGCGTCAGCATACTTTATTTCATTTTTATTTTTACAGGGCCGCTCGGCGCCTTGTGTTCAGCACTGCGTGATTAGCAGGCAGCTGTTGGTTGAGGTCGCTCGCTTTTTGGGGGAGGGCGCAGGTGGGTGGGCGCACCTGGTGGGTTCAAGTGCATCACACCAACCAATATCACAAGAGGTGCTGGATGCACTCTCCTACGCATGTGTGTCCCTCGTGCGACTGTGAATGCACACGTGTGATGTCCTTCGTGTAAGCATTGTGGTCACGTGGCCCTCACAGCTTGTGGAAGGCGCAGTTGAGAAAGCCGAGCTAGCAATTTTCCTTTGTGCACGGTTGAAATGCTAAACTTTCAGCAATAGCTGCAGCGGGTGAGAGTATGTTTTGCAACTTGGCCCCAGCTCTTGATCAACAACGGGGGTGTAGCCAGGACGGGGCAACATGCACTGTCACCGTTTCAGCAGCTGTTGGGATTTGTGCGCGCTACAAGTCATGGAGATTAATTGCTGGTACCATCAGGCCTGCACCTTGCACCAGCGGCAGCCTCAGCTGAGCTCAGCGTGCAGCTGCTCCCGAACCGAGTGCAGCTGTCGCCCATACCATACCGAATTGCATCCCAAAAGATCTTTCATCTTGACTGCTGATCGCACGCGGCACACATCAGACAATACAATTCGCACACACATGACACAGATCCGTCCAACGTCCGTCGACGATCTTGTTTGGCGCGTCTCCGGTCCAGCGGTGCACTCCAAATCATTCACCCACTGAAATCCAGGAAAGTGTTTCTTGGCCATTCTCAATTCCAATGGCAACCCGCGGTGGCACGCCTAACGGCGGCCTGCAGAATGCCACCACGCCGCTGCCCACGCGCGCTCAGTCGCCTGCAAACTGGTTGGGCTCTCTGGGCAACTTCTTCACCCGCCGTACGTCAGGCGGCGGCCGCGGGTTGACGCCCACACAGACCCCTGCCAGGTTGCCGCTGGCATGGGCGGCAACACCGCCGCGCGCGAACGCCGCAGCCGCCATGGCCAACTCGGTCCCCGTCATGACGGGGACTCAAACGCCTCTAACGCGCACATACAGCCGGCCATGGCTGTTCAGCGGCAGCGCGGAACGCGGCGGCGGCGTGCTGCGGCCCTCCTCGCCGCCCCAGCAAGAAGCTCTCCCTGGTCAGCATGCAGTGCCGCAGGGCGCCACTGCTCCTGGCCCCAGCATGCGCTCGGCGCCGGGCTCAGTGCTGCATGCAGGACAGCAAAAGGCGCATGCTGCCGCTACGAATGGCAAGCACCAGCAGCTGGGTGTGCTGGTGCAAGAGCAGCAGCCGCAAGGTGGCACGGCGCTGGGCGGCGGCCTGCCGACCATGTCAGAGCCAGGCAGGCTTGAGGGGCAGCACCGTGCGCTGCTCGCTGCTGACACGGCGGCAATGCCTGCGGCGCTGCGTCAGCAGCTGCCGCCCGCCGCCATGGATGATGACACCGTTTCTACCGCTGCAGGCGGCTGGTTGGCGGCCCGCGGCCGCGCCGCTTCGCGGATGGAGGCGGCCAACGCAGCTGTTTGGCCGCAGCAGCAGGCGTTGGAGGGGACTGCCGCCACAGCAGCCGCAGACAATGGTGGCGTCCTTGCCGCGCAATGCACACAGCTCACAATTGCTATCGGCCCACCGCATGTCTCCATGCTGGCCGCTGTGGCGCCTGACCCAGCCACCATGCAGGGCTGGCTGCTTGGTGATGCAGGCAAGGCCCGACGCAGCGACGCGGGCATCAACCACGCCAGCTGCCAGCAGGATTCAAGACGTGAGCAGCAGCAGCAGCAGCAGCAGCAGCAGCAACAGCAACAACAGCAGCAGCAGCAGCAGCAGCAGCAGCAGCAGCAGCAGCAGCAGCGCCTGTACCGGCCCTGGCGCGCAGGAAGTGGCGCACTTGCGTCGGCCGCCTCAAGCCCGGAGTGCAGCTACGCCGGAGATTATGTGCCGCAGCCAGCGCAGCCGGTGCTGCAGATTGCTCACATGCGCACCGGTGCCACCATGAGTATGAGCGCTGGCGCTGCAGTGCCAAGCTTTGTCAACCGCAGCAACGGCAGCAGCCCGCCACTCGTCCGCGGGGCGCGCAGCGCGCCTGGCGCTGTCGCTTGCCTTCAGGGCCGTGCGTCTGCGTCAGCGCACGCTGCGCTCGGCAGCTTCATGGCCCCCAAGACCGCAGCACATTGTATGGAGCCTCCACCCCTGCAGCCGGTGCAGGTGGTTGAGCCTGCCAGCAGCTCAAGCCCACCAACACGCGGGGCAGCAACTGGTTTGATAGCTGCGTCATCGCTGGACGAGGCGGCCATTGAGGAGCAGCATGTGCAGCGGGGGCTCGACAACTGCGCCCCAGCCGCTGCGGCCGAACACGGCAGCGGCGTGACGCCTAGCGCAAGCGAGGCGGCGATCAGGCCCGCAGGGCAGAGGTTAGGGGTGGCAGAGGGCTTCGCTGAGCTGCAGCGCAAGGAGCAGCAGCGCCAGCAGCAGGAGCCGGAGTGCGAGCAGCACGAGGCGCGCAAGTTTGCTGCCCTGCACGCAGCGACCAGCACTGGCCCTGTGCCGCTGCCCGCCTGGTGTGCGCCTGGCGACGGCATCCCTGCAGCGGCGAAAGGCACCGAGGCGTGCGCGGCCCTGAGTCCACCGGACAGCTGCGGCGGCACTGGCGCGGGCGCCGGTGCGGGCGGCACAGATGGTGGGCCCATATCGCACAGCGTGATCCCGGCCACAGCCTCTCTGGAGATGGCCGCTCGTGGTGCACTAGTTGAGCAGATTGTGCTGGGCAGCGGCAGAGGCGTTGCCGCTGGGGGTCGTGACGCAGTGGCGGCGCCTTGCCTAGAGCCTGTGGCTGCCTCCCTTGAGCGGCCTGAGCGCGCCGCGGCAGCCGAACAGCCCGCGCTGGGGAATGGCAGCGCCAACGTCTGCGCCGCAGGTGAAGGCAGCGGCGCAAACGCGGCCTTGCCTCTGGCAGTTGCCGCAACTGCCTCCCCCCATGTCTCGGAGGCGGCAGCACAGGGCGGCAGCGGCAGCGGGGCCAAGGTGCTAGACAGCAGCGGCGAGGAGCGGCCAGGGCACGTTGACGTGCGGCCAATTTTGGAGGAATGGGCAGAGGAGGCCCGCGGCGCGGCGGCGCAGTCGGGGCCGTTTGCCTCCGTTGGGACCCCTGCTGGCTTGGGGCCCGGTGGCGGCGATGGCAGCAGCGACGGCGGTGAGCTCAGGGTGCATGCGGAGGGGACTGAGGCGCAGGCACACGCGGTGAAGCAGGTTTGGCAGCAGGCTGGTCGGGACAAGGTCAGCTTGGCTGACGAGCGCATGAGCAAGGGTGGGACGAGGCAGGTGCAGGTGCAGGGGGAGCTTAAGGTGCAGCAGCACGAGGAGGAGGGGCAGCGCGTCGATGATGAGATGCAGGAGCCGGTGCCAAGCCCGCACCGCGGCGGAGGGGAGCAGCTGCAGCTTGCCGGCCTGCCTTCACCCGTGGGCGACGGCGACCTGGCGGCGCCTGTGGTGGCTGCAGCGGCCGCCATCGAGGCTCCGAGGTTGCCGCAGCATGCTGCGCTTGAGCTGCCGTCAGACGACGCTGACAACAAGGCTGATGGCGGCTGCAAGCCTTCCAGCACTGGCAACAAGGACGACGCCCGCATCGGCGGCGGCTTCAGCGGCTCAATGCAGTGCACCGCCGTGGCCGGCGGCGTTTGCGATGTCGTCGGGCAGCAGGCAGAGGCGGAGACGGCCAAGGGGCGGCTGGGCAAGCGCACACGGCGGGAGATGGAGGAGGAGGTGCTGCGGGGCTGGGCGGAACCTGGGGCTGCCACGCGGCGCGCGCGCATGCTGGAAATCCTGCGGAGCGGCGGAGGGGCGGCCGCGGCGCTGGCGGCGTGGTCGGGGCGCGAGGAGGGGCGTGCGCCGGCGCGGCTTGCGGCGTTCGACCATGCGTGCATGTTCCTTGGCGTGTGCAGGCAGCAGGCGGAGGCGTGAATGCTGGAGGGTGGCTGCGTAGCTGCAGTAAACATGTGGTTGCCTGCGAGCAGACAAGTCCTCTGTGCGGGGGTTCATTGGCTCCCGCTCGTCCATCAGTGGTGGCGCAATCACTGTCGCCTGGAAAGAGTGCACGCGAGAGTTGACCGGCAGGGCGTAGGATGCTTATTACACTGCCAGCACCACCTTGAGCGGGCAGCAAAGTTTGCCCGCAGGGCATAGGAGGGTACGATAATCACAAACTGCCGGATGAACGTGCGCCTCGCAGGTTTCCTCGGAAAGTGCGCAGTCCAAGGGGGGTGTCATCGCCTGATGCGGCACAAATCATGTACGTGCCCCTCTGCAGTCATTGCCTCGGCACTTCACATGTCCGTTGACAATAAACACGTCTTTTAGCGGCCCCCAGCCAGCTGATCGCGGCCCTCAGGCCCGTTGGGCTCGAGGCCCTCCACTCCTCCGGAGCGCAAGCTTGGCATGGACGCATACATATCTCGCAGCCATCCTGAAAGCTGATCTTGAATTCACGAGTGTTTAGACGACTTTACGGCAGCCGCACGCACCTTGCCCGCAGTCGCATTCCCGTTGTCCTCCTGTGCACAAACACTGTTCACGATGCTGGACCTGCAGGCCCTTCCCAGCCTGGAAGTGAGTCGTCTGCTTCCAGCAAGGGTGGCCGTGCCAGGAAGGCCGAGTGCGATGGCACCGCGTGCTGTCCACTGGGTGCCAGTGGCAGCTGATGTAACTGCATAGCACCAGTGACGCTGTCGTCAATGACCCAAGGGCAGCAGCAATCATGTGTGCAAAGCAGCTCTGACGCATGCCGGGATGCCGATCCCCTCGTATTTATCCATCAGAGCAACTGCCCCAACACCGCCGCTCCTCCGCAACAGAAGTTCGACTCCCAGCTCCTGCAGGGCTTTGAGCTCTTCAAAGCCCCCGGCCCCGCGGACGCCCAGCCTGCGCCATCAATCCTCAATGACACCGACGCCGATGCGTCTGACGGCGCCCTCCACCAGATGATGAACCCCAGGGCCCGGGCGGCGGCAGCCCCTACCGACGGCACCGCTGCGGCGCTGGTGCGGGCCCGGAGCAGTATGCCTGCGCTTGCGAGCCGCCGTGGCCGAGCCCATGTGCCTAGAGTCTAGCTGGGGTCGGTTTGTTGGTCGGCATGGTGCCTCACGCGCTATGCCTTGCAGAAATCTTGCTCTAATCGCTTACTTTCCTGGCTGTTGCCTTGCCCGTGATGGACAGCTGCTCCAAACCCCACCCAGAAACTGCCAGATCAGGGCCTTGCGATGTGGGCAATGGCAGCGTAGGTTTGAGAGACGCTGATATCTCTTTCTGCTGTCATCAAACCCCCCTCCCCCACACTTGCACCCCCACCAGCCCCAAGCCCAGCAGCGCGCGACATACGGCGACGCCTCGGCGGCCGCGGCCTCCAACGCTGGCTTTGTGCCCACACACTTCAGCATCAACGGCCTCACCCTTCCCGCCAGCGCCGCCTGCCTGGCCGAGCCCAGCGCCTTTGGCAACAGCGGCGCCGCCGCCGCCATCGCGCTGCAGCAGCAGCAACTCGGCCCCACCC
>NW_014012505.1:16168-16913 GCF_000611645.1 Monoraphidium neglectum
CCGCCCCCGCGGCAGCCGGCACCGGCGCGGCCGCCGCAGCGGACGCCGACGCCGCGCTCGCCGCGGACGGCGCGTCCAGCCAAGCGCACACCCCGCGCGCGCCGTCGCGCGGCGGCAACGGCAACGGCGGCGCCGGTGCCGGCAGCGCCCTGCGCGATTCCGGCGCGGACGTTGGTGGCCGCGCGGCCAAGCGTGCGCGCGGTGTCGGGGCCGCGGCCGCTGCTGCTGCTGTTGAGGACACAGACGATGAGATGGAGGCGGCGTTTGGCGCCGCCGCGGGTTACTACGGCGGCGATGACTGTGAGGATGACTACGACATGGAGGACTCGCTCATCAGCTCGCAGGTGGATCTGGGTAGAAAAGGGATCTGTGTTTCAGCTGTGGGTGGCGGTGTCAGGGGTTACGGGGCGGCGTGTGGCGCTTGGTGATTCAGAGCAAGCTGGGGCAAACGACGCGTGCTCATGTGTCATCTCTGTGATTTTCATTAGATGCGCAAGATAAGACTTGGACAAAAGTTATTTGCCGCTCACACGGCAAACGGCACCCCCATTTCACGTCAGCATCCTGACTGGCTGTTCTCTCCTTGGGATCCTCTCACTTGCCAACCCCATCTTACTGTCATCAACCAACATACACCGACATGAATGCGCCTTCACGCGGCGCCCTCCTCGATCCGGCCTCGCCCCCCTCAGAGCCCGGGCGGCCGCCGCTCCGCCGCGCTGGGCCCCAACGGCATACCCTGGTG
>NW_014012504.1:0-16607 GCF_000611645.1 Monoraphidium neglectum
GGCGTGGGGACCCATCATGGGGTGCAAGGAAAGGGTGGGTGTGTGGGTGGGCGCATAATGGTGTCGCCGCTGCAGGGCCGGGACGATCATGGCGGTCCAGCGCCGCACGGCACACGGGTGTGCAGGGTGTCGGGATCGCCGGCGACGCCGCCGTATGCCCACCCAGGTGCGCCAACCCCAAGTCAGGCGTTGGAGACCGTGGCAAGGCCCGGTCCCGCGCCCGTCACCAGGGCCCCTGGCCTGCCCCGGCAAGACACCAGCGCGTGGCGGCTTGCCACCCAAACCAGCACACTGGGCACCCACAGGCAAGCACGAGAGGAGGGCCCCAACCGTGGGATCGCAACCATGGGACCCGCCCCCACCTGCGATGGCCATGAGCTCCTTACTGAGCCGCACGCCCCTGTGGCCGTCCTCGTCCTGGCCCTCGTACACGCACGTGAAGGCCGCGTCGTTGGCGGCCAGGTTAGTGCGCACCACATGCTGCAGCTCGTACTTGGCGCGCCTGTCGTCGTCGATGTTTTCGAGGTTGGGTGTTTTGGCGGCTTTCGAGTGTCACGAGGCAGCGCGTCCAAGGAGCTACAGTGGGCTCTGGTGTGTGCACACCGCAACCGATACGAGGCAGTATGGTGTATTGGGGGTGCGAGATGGGGAAGGCAAGGTGCAGGGCCGCAGCCAAGGTGAAGCCGCGCGCACCAGCTGTCCTTGCGCTTGTTGGAGAGCAGCATCGCGGCGCCGCCGACGCGGAAGAGGCAGTTGGGGATGAGCCTGGGGTGCAGGGGGGTGAGGGGGCGGTGGGGGTCGTCAACACCTGCGGCGGCCAGGCACAGCACTTTTCCTTGAAATAAGCGCGGCCTAGGGCCTCTCTGTCCACGCCTTCACATGCATGTCACATTGTTGTCAGCCCCACCCGTAGAACCGGTGCTTATGGGTTTGCCATAAGCACAGCACCAGCACACGTTGTAGCAACAAGACGTTCCCATTGTGGCAGCCACAAACGCTGTGTCAAGCCTGAGACCCTAGGGGCCGCGCCGCGCTCGCGTACACGAGGGGGGGGGGGCTCACATGGAGCGGTCGTTGCCGGTGTACCAATTCTGTGTGATGTTCTCGGTGGATACCACGAGGGCGTAGGAGTTGGGCAGAAGCTGCAGCATCTGGCGCGCCAGGTCGATGGAGACGACGCCGGCTGGGTGTGCGTCAAAGAAGGGTGGCAGGGCAGGGCCGGCGGGGGCTCAAGTAAGGGAGCGGGCAGCGCGCACAGGAGGACCGGCGCGCTGGGGCGGCCCCGACTGACAACTTTTGGACGGAAGAGAAGCGGCGTCTCGCGTCAACGGCAACGCGTTTCGAGCGCAGCGCGGCAGGGGTGTTTGGGCCGCGCCGGGGGCGCTGCGCGGCGCGCGGGCACCCACCGCTGCAGCCCATGCCCCCGAGGTTGTAGTTGATGGTGTTGGAGCCCATCTTAAAGTGGTTCATAATCATGGCGCTCAGGCTGGGGGTGGGGTTGAACAGGGAGCAGTTGACGATGACGATGCCGATCTGGCGGGGCTGCACGCCAGCCTTACCCAGCACCTCCTTGATCGCGCTGAAGCACACCTGCGGTACAACACCGGGCGAAAAAGCAGGTGTCAGTAGGCGACAGGGGCTTTCATCGCGCGCGGGTCGTGCACCCAACAAAGTATCCTCGAGAACCGTGCACCGCGGCAGGCTGTGGGTCGGCCTGGGTCGCCAGTAGACCCCAGGCCTACAACGGGCGTGGGCGCCTGCGCCGCACCTGCTCGAACTCCCAGCGCGCGTCGCTCATGGAGATGGCCGGCGGCTTGGCGTTGAGGCCTGGGGGGAGGTACGTGTCGTCGCCCAGGCCGCTGCGGGCGAGGATCTTGGACTGGAACTCGACATTCTTCGGCGTGAACTTCTGCGGGATGATCGTGCGGGGGCGATTGTGGAGGGGCGGGCTTATCAGCGGGGGTTGGATGTATTTCGGGGCGCAGGATGAGGCTTGCGAGGCGAGGGGGGTGGGAGTTAGGGTGCGCGTGCTACGGGGAGGGCCGGGGTTCAGAGCACGGGCGGCGCTTTCACATGCAAGGTGCAGGGGTTGGGCTGCTGCACTGACAGCGCCGGCGTGGCCTTGGGATGCTGCGCAGGGCAGGCGCGAGGCGCCCCCCTCACCCCGCATTCGGCGGTGTTGTGCATGTGGGAGACCTTGTCCATCTTCCAGCTGGGGGGGGAGGGGGCGGTGAGGGGTGGTACAAAGGGTCAGCGAGCGCGATGGGAGGGGACCGCAAGCGCCGTAGGCACGCCTTTTGAATCTGATTGACCCCGCTTGTTCCACGTTAACATTGGCAGGTGCCGAAATTCATCCATGACGGCAGCTGCAATACCCGACAGGCCACGGGCCCCTGCCCTCTGCGCCTCGAACCACAAACGCTCATAGCACGGCCCCAAACACAACGCACCCAGCACGCAAAGCGTGCGTTTTCTCCCAGACGCGCCGGCGAACCCCGTGCACTGAACCCCGTCGTGGCCGCGCACGACGGGGCCGGCCCACCTGTCGGCGGGCCTGTGCACCGCAAAGTCCACCAGGTAGACCGGCCGCGTCTGCAGCAGGAAGAAACTGAGCATGGCGGCGACCAGCATGGAGCAGCACGCCACCACCGTCACCTGCGGGCGCAGGTAAGATCCGCCGCCGCGGCGCAGCAAGCGGCGGGGCGAGGGGCGCTCAGCCGCCTGTGACAGGGCCGCTCGAGCAGCGTCGCCAATGGCGGGCGGCGGCTCGTCGAGGGGCGGCCGCAGGCGTGCGGGGCGCGGCGGGACGGCGCGGCGGGACGAGGCGGGTGGCGCCTTTCCCAGCGGCGCACCAGGTTGATTGTGAGGTTCGTGGCCTGGGCGACGCTCCAGAGGGCGGACAGCTGCCCCATACGCAGCATGTTGCATAGCTCCAGCTGCGTGGGGGCGACGCGGAGGGGGCCACAGCTGAGAGAGGGCTGGGCGCCGCCCGCGGCGGCGAGGGCTGGGCGGCTGGCTACTGGTCCAGATTGCGAGGGGATGACGCCGCTGGCGCATCCCTGAAGGGTACGGCCCTCGCACAGGCTGCTGACATGGTCACCATGCGGCGCTGCCGCAAGCCGGCCGCGGCGCGCCTGCCCAGGCGCCGCGTTTGCCGCAGCTTCCGCAGAGCGAGCACTCGGGCAGGGGCGCCTCGCAAGCCAGCGTGCGGTCTCACCCCAAGTGTGGCCGATATGGCCAGCAATGCGACCTTGGGCAGGTGCTTCCATACTGCCGTGTACCCACGGTAGATATACTTGACCGCTATGTCGACCGTGAAGTCTGCCCCGGGCAAAAAGTGTGTGAGGGAGGGTCCAGTTGCGGCGCAGAGCGCAGCGCCCAGTCACGCCCGCGCATGCCCCCCGATCGCCAACACAGAGCTGCCGCGCCGTACCACCGCATCATAGGGTCAAACAAAAACTTCATAGCAATTAGAAGGGCCCCTGGCTCGCGTGCGGTTGCAAAACGTTTGGACAACGCAGGTAAACTGCGGCCGATCGGCAAACCAGCCGAAACCACCCGCGTGTGCACCTGGCAACACAATGCTCGATCGTGCGGGTCCATTTTGTGGCTGCATGGCGACGCGTTGCCCGTCCCGCGGGCTGCGAGCGCGTCCCTTGATTGTGCGTTGCCTTCCGAGGGAACAAGAGCGTAGCCGAACGAGAGTATCAATAATAAGAGAACAATATTATTGCGGATTGCGATTAATCACATCGAGTCGGACCACTCGAGATGGTGATGAAGCGCCCTGCTCAAATTTTTTGACAGACACTCGCAGACCACTCTATCGGCGTCGAGCTCGGGAGAGTCTCGACTCACACTTCCTCAATTGATTTGTTGACCTGCCATCATGAAGCGACGGCCAGCTGAGCAAGCACCCGCCAGCTGGCTGGGCAGCGCGAATTCGGCACTGCGGCGCGGTTGAGGCGCGGTTGAGCCGTTGCCTTGTGGTCATGCTTCAGTCCGCGCATGCGAAGCGTGCAGCGACTACCTGATGACTTAGCAGCGCGATGGTGTGCATGATGCGCCCATTAAAACCTGCCGGAGGGGCAATGCAGTACCAAGGATTTGCTGGACTGCCCACTGCCGGCTGTAATCAGTGCGTCAGTTGTCAAGCGAGTCGAGTTGGGTCGGCTCAGCAGCAGTTGTTCAACTGCTGCCCGCTCAGTGCCCGCTTGAAGGCAGTTCATGGTGCTAGGGACAGCAAGTTGCTGCGATTTGTCAATGCGACACACGACGACGTGGGGCAGTGTGAGCCGTTTGTGTCACTCCCGCTGTGCAGGGCAATGCAGGGCAGTGCAGGGTGGTGCAAAAAAGGGCAAGAGGCAGTAGTCATATACACGCAGACCGCTTGGTCCCGTGCATAGCTCAATTCTCGCACGCCCATGTACAACAGCAGTGGCAAGGAACAGCGAGCGGCACGCGTGCAGGGTCCTCAAGGGGCAAGGTGTTCGGATGGGGTCAGGCAACCGCACGCAAGCGCTGATGGGTGGGGCAGCGATGGCATTTCTTCACTACTCATGAGATTTGTGGTGCAAGCGGCGTGGTGTGGCGGGCCGGCGTATGCGAGCGTTGCCGTTGCTGTTGCTGTTGAGACATGCACAATGTTGCACTCAGCAACCCGCAAGAGGACTTATGGGATGACCTGTGCTGAGGGTCTGCCTGGGCTGGCCCTGCAAGCTTTAGACTTCGCCAGCAAGCAAGTGGCGTACACCAGTGAACAAATTTCTCTCGGGCGTGGGGTTTGAGGCGGGCCGAATCGGACGTTGCGGCTATCGCAATGAGTCATAGGATTGGAGTAAATGCGTGTGCTCTTGGCTCTTAACTGTTGTGACGGCACCTCAAAACTTGAAAATCCCGGGCACACCAAGCGCGCAGGCGGCGGTTTGCGCTTGTCGGGACGGTCTGCCCTTGTGTCCGCCGCTTTTTACGCCGCGTGTTTGCTGCCTGCCTGCGCGATTCGGCGGCTGTTCGCTGTGGACAGGACTCGAACAGCACAATATTGGTGTCTTGAAGATTACTTACCATACAAGGTCTCCTGCGGGATGTCTCATCAGACTGCAATTCCCAGCTGAGCACAAGATCGTTTGGTGGTCGCGAAGCAGAGGGGGAGTATATAGCCGTGATCATGGCCACGCTAGACGACGAGCTCCTCCTCATTGCGGGGAAAGGCAGAAACAAACGAGGCAAGCGTGGCCGCAGCGATTCAGAGGACGACGAGGACTGGGACGACGATGATGAGTACCAGGACAGCGAAGAGGAGAAGAAGCCTGCCAAGAAGCGCTCTGCCGCGGCCAAGGCCAAGGCGGCGAAGCAGGTGAGCCCCGCTTTGACACCGCCAGTTGCTGCGCCCTGCTTTCTGCTCTCTTGCCACGCGCACTTGGTGCTGCTGCTGGCCCGTGCAATTGCAGTACAGAATGGCCCATTAATGTGCAGTGCCTGCTTTCATTGGCACAGCGTGGCAACACTCCCCCGTACTAGAGCTCGCCGAAGAAGAAGCGCGTGCGCAAACCACGTTTCCTGTACGCTGGCGCGCGGTGCGCAACGGCGCCTGTGCGCCCTACGCCACCTCGCTGCTGCAGGAGCTGGGCGATGAGGATGAGGACGACGATGATGAGAACTCGGATGATGAGGCGAAGCTGGCGGCGATGACTGAGCTGGAGCGGGAGCTGTACCTGTTTGAGAGGGACGAGCGGCGTGCGCGCGAGCGCGAAAAGCAGCAGGCGCAGCAGCAGGCGCGGAAGGCCAAGGAAAAGGTGGGCGTCGGTGCTGCACGCAATCGGGGCATCCGGTGTGCAGGGGGGCCAGCAGACTGTGCGAGCCGCAGGCTGCGTGACGCAGCAGCGGCCGCACCGATTTAATGACCCTGCACGAGAAGAGTAGTGCATGTGTGCAAAGCAAGCGCGTCCCAAGTTGGCGACCACAGGGCCCGCTGCTGTGGCACGTCGACTGCGGCCTGCTTTCTCAGGATTGTGGGCACCCCAATTAATCATAGCTGCCTCCTACACACCGGCCCCGCAGTCTGTGGAGGTGCGGGCCTCGTCCAGACGCGCGCGGCCCGCCACAGGCGCGGACACAGCAATCGGCAAGCTGGCCGCAGCCCGTCAGCAGCGCGAGAAGCGCGCCGCGCGGCGCAAAGAGGAGGAGGACGAGGAGGAGGAGGAAGAGGAGAAGGGGGAGGAGGAAGAAGAGGAAGAGGAGGAGGAGGGCGCGGCCGAGCCGTCGACAAGCGAGCGAGAGGAGGAGGCTGCGGAGGAGGCTGCGGCGGCGCGGCGGTTTGGGGCGCGGGGGGCGCGTGGCTACGACGAAGGCGAGGGCGTGGAGGGCGAGGAGGAGGAGGAGGATGAGCCGGCTCTTTTGGCGTCTGTGCTTCAGGTGCGCTTTGAGCTGCTCCCAGGGGCCGGCTGCATTTAACCAGCGTTGGCAGGGACACAGGCGAGGCTGCCTCCCTAGCTGCATGTGTGCAGCAGGCATGCCTTCGAAAATGCAGCTGTCCACAATACTTTGGATTGTGCTCGGTGCAGCAGCAGCCCTCACCTTCCCTCTGCAAAGTACTCTTCTTGATTGCCCCCGTGCATCGCACCCGGATGGCCCCAACCACCACTATCCCTGCACCTCTTCGCCCTTCGCAGATGCAGCTGAAGCGCGACATGCTGGAGCAGTGGCACAATCAGCCCTTTTTTGACGAGGTGGTGCGCGGCTGCGTCGTGCGCATCGTGTACGGCACCTTTGTTGACGCGGCCGGCCAGAAGCAGCCCAACTACCTTATGATGCGCGTGGTGGAGGCGACGGACCGGCAGCCGTACAGGCGCGTGCGCGTTTGGGGAAGTTGGCTGGGCTGGGAACGGGCGCGTGGGTGCACTGGCGCCCGGGCGGGCAGCAGTGAGCATGTGGCTGGCCGCTCAGCGGCGCGTGGCCCAACCATCAAGTGCTCAGCCGGCTAGGTGCAGCCTGGCATTTGTGCCGCGGAGAACCAGGCCCCCTGCTTGGGTCCTTCTTGTTCGCCGCACCTTCCCTGGCACCTCATCACATCTAGTCAAGTTTCTGTATAGGTCACAAACAGCCCAAAACACCCCTCTCACCGATGGTTTCCCAGGTTCACGCAGCAGCCGGGGGCGCGCACCAGCAAGCATCTGGTGCTGGAGGACGGCGGCCACAGCAAAGCCATGCAGATGGCCCAGATCAGCAGCAAGGAGATCACCCAGGAGGAGTTTGACCGCTGGAACCGCCACTGCGAGCGCGGCCAGGCCCGCAAGATCACGCGGCGCGACGCTGCGACGGCTGCCGCGCAGATCCAGAGGGCGCTCAAGTGAGGGCCCAGGCGGGGCGCGGGCTGGGAGGGCAGTGATGTTTGGGGGGATGAGACAGGGGTCTGGCTGGTGGCATCTGCCGCCTGTTCTCAGGCCTCTCTACCTGCCAGCCCCGCGCATTGTGTCCGGAGAGGGCAAAGGCAGCCCCTCGAGTGTTGTGCCTCGCTTTGCAACTCCCTGCCTCGAACGGCGGCTCCTGCTCCTCAGCCTTGCTGCCTCTGTCGCCTCGTCCTGTGGGCCGTGCCCTTGCCTGTCCAATCACGCACGTTCAACCACCCTGCCTTTTTACCCCAGCTACAAGTTCACGAAGGAGGACATCCAGCGCAAGCTGGCGGCCAGGAGGGAGAAGGGCGAGGTGGTCGGCGGCCTGGTCACGGAGAAGGCGCGGCTGAGGGGCCTGCTGGAGGCGGCGCAGTCGGCGGGCGACGCGGAGGCGGCGGCAGAGTGGGTGGCCGGGCGCCGCGCGCGCGGGTGGCTGGCCATGAACGGGGCCGGCTGGATGCATCGTGGCCGGGCGAGACGCCTTGGCAGCGCAGCCTCCACAAATTCGAGCTCTGCAGGAGCTGTTGCAGCACCACTCTTATTGCCGGTGCCCCTCCTTTGATACAATTCACACAAGCGCAACCTCACTCACCACCCCAAGCATTGCAGTCCTTTCTCAACCCATCGCCGCACCTCACCGCACCGCACACTCCTTCCGGCCCGCCATCAAGGTTGAGGGCCAAATTGGATGAGCTGGAGGCCAACCAGACTGCCCAGAGGCGCGCAGCCGCCGAGGCCAAGGGCGGCATGGCGAGCATCAACGCCCGCAACCGCACCGCAAACTTTGAGAAGGCCCTGCGCAACGTCGGCAGCCGCCCCGAGGGCGACGCGGGCCGCGGGGACGGCGGCACGGACGTGTTCTCTCGGCGGCAGACGCAGTCCAAGGTCTACTGGCAGACCGGGAAAAAGGCGGACGCGAAGGAGCAGCCCGCGGGCGGCACGCCGGAGCCGCAGCGGCGGCAGCAGCAGCAGCTGGAGGCGGCGGCGGCGGGGCCCGGTGGCCCCGCGGCGGCGGCGACGCACAAGCTCAGCCGGACGCTGAGCAAGATGGAGCCGTCTGAGCTGCTGGGGTTGCTGGACATCGGGGTGGACCTCACACTGCTGCCCGGCGGCGGCGACGGCGGCCCCGGCGCGGCGGTCGCCGCCACGGCGCGCCGCATGCTGGGCGGCAGCAATCGGTGGCCGCTGAGCGACGCGGGGCGGGCGCTGGCGGTGGGCGCGCCGGCTGTGGGGCCGCGCGCCGAGGTGACTTTGAGCGAATGGTTCCGGCGGATGCAATCGACTGCGCACTAGCATCGCATTGTATTTGCTACAAGCTTTGCAATCGACTGGGGAAGGTCCGGGTTTTTGGGTCTCAACGCCGCAGGTTGTGTCCCCCGGTGCGTGGTGTAGTTTGGTGGGCTGCAACCCCTGCAGGTGTAAACCTGTAGAGCCACTTTGTCTCAACTAGTCTGCAAGGCACCTTTAAAATGTGACCAAGTAACTACATGGCAGCAAGGGTCGAATGCCTATGCAGCCTTGTTGCAGCCTGTGCCAGGGTCGCATGAGCGGCAGCTGCCGTCACTGATGCTGCTCGTCAGCTGCCCACACCTCGGCAACGACCCTGGCGCCATGTCAGTGCGTTGCTCAGGTTCGATGCAGAATAGGTAGCCGCCTAGTCACACTGTGCTGGCACAACAGCGCTTCTCGGCCAAGATGGGGATTGGAACGGAGTGGCTTGGCCCCGTTCATGTCAATCTTACGCTTAGATAGCCCTGTACATAAGTGGTTCTACTTATCCGGTTCCCATGGGCTCCGGAGGCAGCGATCTGTTGAGTGCCTGCCTTCAAATGCTAATCTCTCCCATGCAGCCTGGATCGCGTAAGTAGCACCTCGTGAGAACAAAAATATTCCAGCAGCTAGGATCAGGAGGTCATAGCGGGGGTCGGCGCCATGTCTGGGTCTGGCGCGCCGCGCCCGAGTGTGCCGGGCAAGAAGTCGGAGGAGAGCGTGTGCGTTGCAGTCAACATCAGGCCCCTGATTGAAATTGAGCTGGACCAGGGCTGCCAGGAATGCCTATACGTCACACCAGGCCTTGGCCAGGTGCGCTTGCAGCGGCTGCGCTGCTGGGCATGCTGCGTGCCGCCAGCGGGTGCTGCACAACCGCAGGCAACGCCAATTGGGGTGGGGACAGGGCGCTCAGGACCCTCGATTAATGATACGCACGCCCGCACCACGCCCTGATCTGTGATGCTGCACCCGGTCCAGGTGCACACAGCCGGCAACAGCCAGTCTTTCACGTATGATCATGTGTTTGGCGGCGACTACGGCAGCGACCTCTCAGACCTCTACCCCAAGTGTGTCGCGCCGCTGCTGGACGGCCTGTTCAAAGGCTACAACGCCACAGTGTTCGCTTACGGTGCGCACCGTGCGGCTCGGTGCACGCAGCGCCGCTGCGTGTGGCGCTGCCGTGCGGGAGCGCTCGCCCGGGCACATGCTGCTGCAGCAGGCGCATGCTCGGCTCCAGCTGCGCCCCGCCAGTCCATATGCGGCGCCCACGCGCGCACCCGCACAGCCGCATGCACACCCCGCTTTTTCAACGCCCTGCAGGACAGACAGGGTCCGGGAAGACCTATGCGATGGGCAGCGGCTTCACGCCCGGCGGCCCCTGCAGGGGCGTCATCCCGGAGGCAATGGAGGAGCTGTTTGCGCGCGTGGAGGCTGGGAAGGAGGGCGTCGAGTTCTCAGTGCGCGTCAGCTTTGTGGAAATCCACAAGGTGCGGGTGCTGCTGCCGGCGCATGGATGAAGGTGCAGGCGTTGGGATGTGGGGGGGTTGAAAATACGGGGCAGGGCAAACGAGGCAGGGCGACCTCCGCCATGAGGTCATGCCGATGCATTGCAGAGGGAGGGGGGCGGCA
This sequence comes from Monoraphidium neglectum, assembly GCF_000611645.1. Lineage (NCBI taxonomy): Eukaryota > Viridiplantae > Chlorophyta > Chlorophyceae > Sphaeropleales > Selenastraceae > Monoraphidium > Monoraphidium neglectum. The sequence goes on from NW_014012504.1 coordinate 10,290, forward strand.
TTAATGAGGGGTGATAGCAGAGGTGGGCGTGCTGAAAAACGCCCTTGACAGCAGGCGCGCATGGCTAGCAGATGGAGCGGGATGCACGCACGTCGTCCATATAAACGCATCGATGGCTTCGCAGGAGGAAGTGCGGGACCTGCTGTTCGTGGAGGGTCGGGGGGCACGGCCCCAGGTGAGTCAGGTCGCAGCATCAGGAGGGGTTGATATGATTGGGCGATGCAAGCGGACGCCTGAGCCGGCATGCGGATGCCAGAAGCGGACACCTGCACGTGGCGCGGTGGTAGTCCGACGGCGTGCTGCCTCACGTGCGTGGGGCGCCAGCCGACACATGGCCCCGCCGCCCCCTCCTTAGGTGACAATCCGCGAGCTGCCGGGCGGCGTGACGCTGGCGGGCGCGGTGGAGCGCGAGGTGCACAGCCGCGAGGAGATGGCGGGCGTGCTGGAGCAGGGCAGCCTCTGCCGTGCGGTGGGCGCCACCAACATGAACAACAGGTGGGTGGGCGCACTTGGGGGGCACGGGAGGTGCGCTGGCCGCTGGCAGGCGTGGGACAGTACCTGACAACCTGCACAGCTTGTGGTCTTTGTCACGCGGGCAAATGTAGTCAGCATGGGGGCAATCCCCTTCGGCGTCGCTTTATGAGACGGGTGTGCAGTGGGGATCGGAAGAGGAAGATGAAGGCGCTGTTTCGTCCGTGCTGCGTGCGCCCTTGACCTCCACGCAGGTCAAGCCGCAGCCACGCCATCTTCACCATCACCCTGGAGCAGCGCCGCGCCGACCCCGCGCCCCCCACCGCCTCGCGGCCGGCCTCCCCAGCGCGCCGCGCCGCGGCCGCGGCCGCCGGCGACGCGGCCGCCGCGGCCGCGCTGGTCGTGGAGGCGGCAGAGGAGGAGGAAGAGGACGAGGAGGACGACGGGGACGAGGGCGCGGATGGCGAGGGGGATGCCGCGGATGACTATCTGATCGCCAAGATGCACCTGGTGGACCTGGTGGGCAGCTGCCGGGCAGCTGCTCGAAACGCATTGAGCTTTGGCCGCCCTGGCCGACGGTGCAGCTGACCCCATGGCTGCCGCTTGCGCACTTCGTGCGTGTGCGCTGCCTCCGCTTCACGACCCACGGCCTGGATACCCTTGCTCACCTCCCCCCTCCCCTCGGGCCCAACCCAGGCCGGAAGCGAGCGCGCCAAGCGCACCGGTGCCGAGGGCGCGCGCCTGCGTGAGGCCATCAATATCAACAAGGGCCTGCTGGCCCTGGCCAAGGTGATCTCTGCCCTAGTTGACTGCCAGGGCCACGTGCCCTACCGCGACTCCAAGCTGACGCGGCTGCTGCAGGACAGCCTCGGCGGCAACAGCCGCACGCTGATGCTCGCGTGCGTGTCGCCGGCGGACGTGAACCGGGAGGAGAGCCTCAACACGCTGCGGTACGCGGACCGCGCGCGGCACATTAAGAACAAGCCCGTGGTCAACAGGGACCCCGTGGCCGCGCAGGTGGGGCTGCCGCTGCGCGCACGCGCTGCACTGGGCGGCTGGGCGCTGGGCGTTCCGACGTCGGCAAGATGGGTCCGTGTTGGCAGCGCAAAGGTCGCAAAACGGCCTGTGTGAAGGCAAGGTGTCGGCCCGCCGCACTGCGGCAAGCGATTTGCCCGCGCATGACGTGTACTGAGTCACGTCGCCCCCACATGCCGCATGCGCGACCGCTCATCGCGCCCCGAAGCTCGCCCAGCTGCGGCAGCAGCTGGCCGCGCTGCGCGCGGAGAACCTGGCCCTCAAGCGCACCATCGGCGCCGCCGGCGGCGACCCCGACGCGCTCGCGGCGCTGGTCAGCGGCGGCGCGCTGCCGCCGGGCGAGGCGCTGCGGGAGGCGTACGACGAGCTGGCGATGCGCTGCGGCGCGCTGGAGGCGCAGCACGCGCGCGACCAGGGGGAGCTGGTGGGTGGCTTGGGGCGAGGCAGGGGGGGCCGGGTTGGGGGTGGGGGCCGCTGCGCATGGTGGGGTGCGCCGTTCTTGGTGATTGGGCCGTAGGAGCCCTTGTATTGTGGGTCGCGGCCGCAGGCCGCCTGGTATCCAGCCTGGACCTAATGGTAGACAGGTCATGTTCTGCAGGAGAGCGTGTGCGAGAGAGATAGAGAGTGTGCGTTTGTGTGTGTGGGTTTGTGTGTGTGGGTGGGTGCATGCAGGTGCGTGTGCACTCCGTGCTCTCACTGCACATATGCAAAGCCATTGCGCCGATTGCTGTCTGAGCACCCTCGCCGCTGGTCTTCCAGGATGACCTGCGGAGCGAGGCGTCTGACTTGCGCGAGCGCGCGCTGGCCGCGGAGACGGCCCGCGACAGCGCACGCCTCCGCCTGCGCGCGATGAAGCAGGCGGCGGTGGACGCGGGCTACGAGAAGCTCAGCGCGCTGCACACGGGCGCGTCGGAGGGCGCCAGCTGCGGCGGGGCAGCGGCGCTTGCGGACGGCGCCGCTTCCGCGGCAGCCGGCATGGGCGGCGGCCCGGCGGCTGACGGCGGCGACGCAGAGGCGTCGGCAGGGGCAGCAAATTCGTCGGCGGTGATGGCAGCAGCAGCGTCGCAGGACGATGACGTCAGCCTCGACGCTGACGTGGACGTGGTCGCGGAGCTGCGGGGCCGCATCGCCGAGCTGGAGGCGCAGCTGCGCCAGGCGCGCTCGCTGCAGCGCGCGCAGTCGTCAATGCTCCGCAGCGGCGCGGCCGACGGCGTCGCCGCCGCCGCCGTCGCGGCCGCCGCAGCGGGAGGCGCGGGGCGACGGAGGGCGGGCAGCGCGGCGGGTGGCGGCGCGGGGGCAGTGGGCCCCAGTCGATACGCGAGCAGCGCGGGCGCGGCGGCGACGGCGCTGGACGTTCTGGATTGCGGCGGCTCGCCGCCGCTGTCGCCCGCGCACCGGCCCGCTGTTGAGCCGCTGCCGTCCCCCCTCGAGGTGTGTCGCGCACCTGCATGGCGAACGCGCGTCGGCCTGCGGCATTCGCTATCAACTCAGTTTCGAACTGTCCCTTGCTACTTTGACCAAGCCCCTCAAAGCTGGCACCCTTCAGTGGTTCGTACCCGCGTCTTAAGTCACATTCATGCATACATGCAATTGCACGCGCACGCTCAAGCACACGCGCTTGCATATGCGCGTGCACACACGTGCACACACACACACACACACACACACACACACACACACACACAAACACACACACACACACAGCGCACGAGCGCGCACTCACACACTCTGTTGTCCTTGGCCCCTCCTCAATCGTCTGGATTCTCCCCACCTCGCATGCACACACCCACCCACACACCCCATTACCCCACCCCCCCTCCTCAGGAGGGCGACTCATCGCGGGACGCCGAGCTCATCGCCGGCACCACGGCCCACTTTGTCAGCCAGGAGCAGCTGAAGCACCGCCTCGCTGCCATAGGGCGCCAGATGGTGGCCAAGCAGCGGCGGCTGGCGGCGCTGCAGGGGGCGGTGGCGGGGGACGGCCTGAAGGCGCAGTACGACGGCCACTTGCAGGTGGGCGCCCCTCGGCGTTGCTGTGGGTGTGCGCGCGCTTTCATGTAGGCGTGTGTGTTGGGGTGCGCGTGTGTGTGTGTTGTTAGATGTGTGTATGGTGTGTGTATGTGTGAGTGTGTGTTTGCCCCAGTTGGTGCTCATCGCCTGCGGAGGGCAGCTGGGGCTCCACACTCCCACCAGGGCGCCCTGGCAGCCCCTGTGTTGGCGAGCGGCCCCTCTTCATCATTCATGGCCAAAGCCCGGGTGAGTCTCTGGTGCGGTGGCGCACGCCGACGCACTGCCGATGGCCCGCCACCACGCAGGCGCTGCAGGCTGAGCGCGACGCGCTGCTTAAGGAGAAGACAGGCCTGCTGCAGGTGCGGCCGGCGGCGGCATGGGCCGCATGTGACCCGGCCCACCGGCCACACGGCACGTGCGAGCCCCGAGAAGAGCAGCCTTTGCCCCCCATCTCAGCCGCCATCTCCACGCCTGTCGCCGCCCGTCCGCCATCGCGACATTCCAAGAGGGCGCTGTCCTGCCACCGCTGCCGCGACAAAACCGCTTCCCCCGCACTCAACGGCAAACGCTCGCTTGCCGACGCAGCTCTCTTTTTCACCCTGAGTCAGTAAAGCTGCCTGTCACACCCACGATTCGACCCCGGGAACCCCCGCAGAAGCTGCACAAGGCGGCTGAGGCCAGCCTGGAGGAGCGGCGCCGCCTGGAGTCTCTGTACCGCGACAAGCTGGCGGCCGTGGAGCGACGCGTGAAGGAGCTGGGGGAGAAGGAGCGCGAGGCGCGGCGCGGGGCGAAGCAGCTGGTGCGAAGCAGGGAGAGGGGGCAGCGGGGCTGGCGGGTACCTGAGCGGGGGGGCTGGGCGTGGACGGTTGCGCGCGGTGGGAGACCAGCAGCTTTGACCCTGCGCAGAGCGAGGCGTGGGGGGTGCACCCCGTCACATGCACACACACGTACACGGCCACACACACACGTACATGCACACCCGCACGCACGCATCTGCACACGCATGTGCACACATGCATATACACACATACACACACACACACACACACATCACGCTTGCATCACAGAACGCCTTGACACTGATGACTCCCACCCCCACCCCCTTGGCTCATCTGCCGTCCTCCAACCCACACCACAGACGCGCGTTGAGCAGGTCGTGCGCCAGCTGCAGGAGGACATCCAGAAGATGAAGGGCCACAAGGCTGCGGTGCTGCGCCGCATGGAGCTGCGGGAGCGGGAGTTCAGGGAGTGGCGCACGGCGCGGGAGCGGGAGCTGGCGCAGCTGCGGCGCAGCGCGCAGCGGCAGAACGCGGCGCTGCAGCAGCACCAGGCCATGCATGTGAAGCAGCAGGTGCGGCGGCGGGTTGGGATGGGGCCGTTTTGGCTCAAAAGTTGGCGCGGCCATCAGATCGTCAGGCTTGTGGGGGTCTTTGGGGTTTTGTGTATCCCCGCCGGCTCCCCTGTGCATCCCTCCTATGTGCACCACCCTGTGAACCCCCAATCACTGTTGATGCCATGCCACTCGTGATCCCTACGAAACGCCCTCACCTGGCTCCGCCGCTCCACATCCCCTTCCCTCCCCTGGTCTCTGAAGCGTGCCCAAACCTGATGCCCCCGAACCCCAACCCCACTCCCGCCCACGCCCGTCCCCCAACTCCACCCCCGTGCAGGCCGTCTTGAAGCGGAAGACGGAGGAGGCGGAAGCTGCCAAGAAGCGGCTAAGGGAGCTCATGGAGGTCCAGGCCAGGGCCAGGTGGGGGGGGGGGTGACGTGAGATTCATGGCGGGGCCGGGGAAGAAGCAGGTGAGGAAGGAAACAGGGTCACGTGTGGTGAGTTCATGAGTGGTCTTGGCAAGGGCAGAAGGGGCAAGAGTGAATTGTGTGTAGGGGCAGGGGGCGGAGCAGGAGCAAGCGATGTTGGCACTGGCAAGCGGTGTGCTGCGGGGGGATTGGATGGGGTGGGGGGCAGGTAGGGGACACAAATGGATGCGCGCAGGAGCTGAATGAACAAGGGCCTGAGACGCCAGGAGATATTGATGACTGCGGGGATGACTGCGGGCATGACTGCGGGCACGACTACGGGCACCCAACCCAGCGGCCGGACGCTCTGCGCAGACCTGATTGTCGATCCGGTCGTGGCAGCCACCCATGACACACTCTGGCCTCGTTTTAAGACTCCTCCCTTGCTTCCCTTGCGGCCGCTCCCAAAAGCACGCCAGGCATCCCGGCTCCCGCTCCGACTCACCTTTCCCCCCTCCGCACCCCCCTTGCTCCCCAGGATCCAGCGCACCGACGCGGCTGCGCGGGAGGCGATGGAGATGCAGCCCAACGCGGGCGCGCCGCTGCTGCGGTCGGAGCGCGCGCGCAAGGAGTGGGTGGAGCAGGAGCTGGACCTCTGCAACACCAGCTGGGAGTACATGAAGGTGGGGGCAAGCTGCAGGGAAGCTGTAGGGAAGCTGCAGGGAAGCTGCGAGAGAAGCCCTTCGCTTGGCTGGCTCCGGGGCTGCGTCTGGCGATGGCGATGATGGGGTCGCGGCAGTCGTTGACCTTAACACCCTCGCAGCGATGCCATCCCTGTGTTCATTCATCCCACGATTGATGTGCTCGGCTGTCCCGGCAGGTGCTGGAGGGTGAGCTGGCGCAGCGCGCGGAGAAGACCCACCGGCTGCGCGAGGTGCAGAAGCAGCTGATGCTGCTGGGCGGCATGGTGCCGCCGAGCCCGGTCGTGTTCAACGCGCTTCGTAGCGGCGGCGGCACCGGCAGCGGCGGTGGCGGCGGCGCGCCGGGGACGCCGCTGGGGGC
>NW_014012503.1:0-11603 GCF_000611645.1 Monoraphidium neglectum
AGAGGGTTGAGGTGGGGTATGTTTGGGGTGGGGTGCTGCAAGTGGCAGGGCGCGCGTGTTCAGGAGAGCGTCAAGGAGGGTCAGGCCGCAGTGGCGCCGGCGCCATTGTCGGAGTGGCACGTGCGGCCCCTGCTTGCCCCCCTCTGTGTTCCCGTCCGCCGCGCTGCCCAGCGGGATGCACCTACACGCTGCCCAGCGCAACAAACAGCAGCAGCAACAGCAGCAGCAACAACTTCTTGTCAGCACCAGCAGCAGCATCACCACCAGCAGGAGCAGCTGACGGCGCACACGTGGCAGAACAAGCAGCAGCGGGCACGGCAGCAGCAGCAGCGGGCACAGCAGCAGCAGCAGCAGCAGCAGAAGCAGCAGCTGCTCGTCAGCAGCAGCAGCAGCAGCAGCAGCAGCAGCAGCAGCAGCAGCAGACGCAGCAGCAGCAGCAGATGCAGACGCACGGCAGCTGCAACTCGCCTGCTGGGAGCGTGGCACGCTGATGGGCACGCCGCGGGATGTCCCAGGCTGACAATTGCCACTGCCTCAAGCCGGACTGCTTGCGGCCGAGGCGAGGCGGCCCCGCAGCGCACGGGTGCGGCTGCGCTTCATCGGTGGCAGCAGGTGCGCGCAAGCTCGCCGTGCGCTCGGTCACCAACCCCAACACTGCCGCAGCCTCCCAGCTGCCCGGGCTTGCCGCCAGCCAGGGTCCCAGAGGGGGAAAACGCGTCGCACAGCGGCATGCCCCACCGGCCGCCTCGTCGCTCTGACCCCTGACGTTTTCGATTTCAGGCGCAACGACTGCCAATGGCCGCTCGCGCATCACGGCTGCCGGGTGCAAGCAGCCGGGTGGTGGCAGCGGCGGCGGCGGTCACGAGTACGCACGATGGCGGCGGCTCTGGCTCCTGCCCATCGTGCCGCTGCTGAGAAGGCTGCTGCCTTGTGCAGCATGCGGCTCTGGCGGTGGCCTGTTGAGCGCACAAACCTATCGATGACGTGGCCCCCTCCTGGAGCGCGGCGGGGAAGGGGGCCGCAGGCTGTGGTGTTGTGGGGCGCTTGTTGCAGCAGGCAATGCGTGTGCGCCCCTGCCGCTGCTGTGTTGATGCCGAAGCTTTCAACGGCGCACACTCCCAACGCGTGTAGCTCACGTCCATGAGGTGCTGTAGCAGGCACTCCTGCGCTGGCACTATTCAAACGCGTCGTGTTGTGTCTGCAAAAGATACGCCATGTCAGTTGCGCCACCAGGGTCCCGTGCCACGGCAGGTCGCGCGCGCCCGCGCACCTGTGCCAGCGCCGCCAACTCCCGCTGCTGCAGCGCGCAGGACGCCTGCTCAAATGCCCACGAACGCTTGAAGCATGGCCTGCGCCGCGGCCGGCGGAATTGGAGCGGATGAGATGCGGAGACACGTCCAGCATTATGGACAGCTGCAGCACAGGTTGAGGGTGGCGGCCTCTGCAAAACTCTGATTGTTTCAATCAACCAATTCAGACAGCAAGAAGTGCTTATTACATCTTTGATGCCCGTCGCAAACGTTTGCTCACGTGTGAAAGCTGTGGAAGCACGTCAGCCGCGCCAGCGCCGGCAGGGCACGCCAGCGCAGCCGTCGCAGCTGCTGCTGTCCTCTGGGTCGTCCGGGCCGGGCTCCATTTCGAACAGGCAGATTGCGCAGTGCCCTGCATGGCAGCATGGGGTGGGCCGTCTCTTTGACTTTGGGACAACAACTGGTGGATCCACGATCAGGCGTCGACCACTGTGGTCGGACAGCCAGCAGGGTGTCGCGGCCACCGCATGCAGCCGCAGAGGAGCTGCAGGCGAGGGAGCTCGACGTCTGGCCATGACGTTACCCACGACTGCGCACCTTCAGGGGCATTGGCGTCGGACAGCAGATCCTGGCAGAGCTCGATCAGCTGGCCGAGGCAGGGGCCAGCAATAAGATCTTGTGCCTCTGCCGCCAGCCGCGCCAGCAGTGCCGCCTCCCGCGCGTCCCCGAGGCCCTGAGGCTCGATGCCACGGGGAGAAGCCGTCGGGCAGCCGCGCGGCGCCATGAGGCGCAGCGCCGCGGCGACGAACGCCTGGCGCGCGGCGCGCGGGCGTAGGTCGATGCGCAGGGCGGCGGCCGCGGCGGGGCTGGCTTCCGTGCCTACGCTGTTGCTCGGCTCAAACATCTCAATTTCTATTTCGGGGTAGGTATAGCTAAGCGCCTCCACCTCCATGGCCAGCTCATCTTCGCCGTTGCCGTTCGCCATTTGTGCGCCGAAAGCGCCTGCTGTGGTCAGATGTTGCTCCTGCTGCGCTCGCGGCCCCCGTGCAGGCTAGACACTGCAGCTAGTTGTCTGAATAATTGGAACATCACATTTTATGGACCCGGGTTGTGAGGAACCAACGCTCCTGGTAATGAGGAGCACGATCCGACGCGATACACTAGTGCTGATCTCGTTGGACTCAGCACCTCGCGGTCTGCATTATTATCATAAACACCGAATTATTCGTGTGTCAGGCCTGGATCCCTGCTAAAGGGAATGACTGAATATCGGCGGGTGACTCGAGTGACATGTGCTGGTTGGCAGCTGCAGTCAATCCGTCAATGCCAATAAAGGCCGCGTGGCCTTCGGCCCACGGCGCTCCCGAATTGCGATGACAGACAACGCAACACGTGCCGGTGCATCCACCATGACAGTTGCAGCTGCATCACATCAGCACTGTTACATCAGGCTCCACTTGAGGAACAGCAGCAACAGGGATCTAGCAAATATATGAAGGACCACCTGGAGCCTGAGCTCAGCTGGCCAGCACGCCATCGCCCGGCCAGTGGCGACGTTCTTGGCAAGCGTTGTCATTACAGGCAACTCCTCGGGCCCATTCACAGCCTGGAGCACATCTGCCTTGAACGCCGCCATAAGGCCATGTTCCTGTCATGCCTGGCGCTGATGCAAAACAGGTACAAGGCCATGTTGCAGCCGAGGGCCAGCCAACATTGCTGGCGGGGAGGCCATCAGTCGCATGTATTGCAGTCCCGTCTCAGCTGCACACAGCCTGTGCCGGCGCTGAACGCCGTGCGCGCTCGCCGCAAGCCGGGCGACGCTGTGTGGCAGGCGCAATCATCGCCAAGGCGGCCGTGCTTCCCACAAGTCTCTGTGTGGCGATGCACCTGCAGCTTGCGATGCAGGCGCGCTGTAGCCAAATTCAGGCTGGCCCTGGAGCCTCCTTCAGCGGTGGCTCGTGAGCTGCCGCAGCTGCGCTCTCAGTATAAAGGTGTGACAGCTGCGGTCGCTACCATCCACGCGTGGCTGCCAGCGGTCCCAACCAAGTCTGCCCTGGCTTGCTGCTTTGCTCGGTCCTCTTCGCCCAGTGGGAGCCCCCAGCTGTTTCCTGGCTCACGGCTGTCCCCAGCAAAAGCGCGAGCCCGCCCGGCAAAGACTGCCCCTGCAGCGCCTCTAGGTACCGCACGTAGTCCTCGCCTCCGTCAACCTGCAGCCGCCTCAAGCGCGGCGGCAGCGCATCTGCTAAGGTCATGGTCCCGTGCGCATGGATTGCGCCGCGGCCGCTGGTTTTGTACCCGAACGCGAACCCGTTCACGCGATCGAACAACCAGTCGGGGTCCACCTGGCGCTGCTTCGCCAGGTTCCAAACCAAGCAGACATGGACGACTGCGCGCATCGTCGGTGCAATGAAACATTGTCGCCGCTGCGGCGCTGATGCGCACTGCCAGCACCAGAGCGCAGCAGGCAGCGGTTAACGCGCATCGGGCACACCCTCAGGCACGCTGCATGCATACTCGGCGCCCGCTAGGCTGGCAGCAAACCGAGACTGCCATTCGGTGAGGTTCACGTTGACCATTGCGCCAACCAAGCCGACTGGCTATACGGCAATCCCACGGCTACGCAGCAACCTGATCAAGCCTGGGCTGCCCACCACCTGGCTGCTGGCTGCCGGAAACAGGTACAGGGCGGGGGCCTGCGGCAACGCCTATGACAGCTGGCGCGCACGCTCGCCTCGGCGCAGGCCGCTTTGCAGCAACTCAAGCGCCATCTGCACGTCCTCCTCAGCCAAGCCTTTGCACAGCAGGCCTCGCGGGCCGCCCAGCTCGCGCGCAAGTGAACTTGGCTGGCGTGATGCGCTGCGTGGGTCTGCATGACGTTCTGTAGGGCCAGCACGAAGCACGCCTCCCGTGCATGGCGCCGGTCGCTGCGGCGCAAAAGCGTGACCGTCCAGGCGCGCTTGAAAGGCCCGCGACCGCCTGCGTCGCGGGCAGCACCCAGCCCACATGGCGGCGGCGGCGGGCACGTGCCTGTTGCAAACTGGAAGAGTCTGGGAACGGCGCGCTCTGGCCTCTGGCAGCATGAGTTCGACATGATTGGAGGTGTGCCAGCAAGTGGGGGACAGCGGCCGCTGCTGCAGCACCGGCGGCTGCTGCGGCCTTCGCCGTGGTGCCGAACCGCACTGTGCCGTTGGCGGCGCGGTCGCCGTCCATTATTGCTGAAGCTGCCGCTGTTGCGCTTGTGTCTAATGCAGCCAGCACAGCCTGCACGACGGCACGCCGCCCAAGCTGCTAGCTGCCGCAATGGCAGGATCATCAATATTGCTGGTCGCGACAAGCCGCACGATCGTGATGTGCTCTGGCAGCTCATCAACCCTTGCCGGGAACAGGCGCTGCGTGGCAATTGAGCCGGGCGCGGGAAACAGCAATACCTGGCCGCGCATCGCGAGCTGATGTGAGCCTGGCGGCGGCCCCTTCCGTGGCCTCAGGAAACGGACAGCAGCATGGAGCTGAAATTGCTCAGCAGAACGCTGCGGGGCAAAGCAGCATGGTGATGGACACTGCATGTATAAACGACTGGCAATCCCAACACACAAGAAGGGGCAGGTGTAGCCTAAGCCGCAGCCACAGCTGCCGTGTACGCCAACAGCCGCCGCGGCGCACCTGCACATGGCATCAAACACACCCCACCCGCAGCTAGCCATGTTGCGCCTTGATCATGCGATGCTGCATACCGCACACCGCATACTCATGTGCGGCCAGCTCCATTGAGGCACACCGCTCGGGCACATCTGCGTTCACATCAAGGTTGTTATGGAGGCAGAATCAGCCTTACGGCAAATCAGGTCATGGTGTGATGCACCGCCCGCAGGGTTGCGTACGCACAGTGCACTCCTGCCTCCCAGCACCACCCAAGCCGACAGCTCACCATGCATCCCCGTAGGCGATAAGCAGTAGCGCCTGCCGTCATGCCGCACAACTGTATAACCACTGCGGGTATATGCGCTGTTGCAGGCTGCGCTGCGTCAGGAAGCGCCAGCCCTGGCAGCGATGCCAAAGGCATGAAAGCTCCAAAAGGCTGAAGCTACTCGCAGACTGCACAGCAGAACCACGGAGCCGCGGCCCACAGCTCGTTCCGCACGCTGCACTCCGCACGAGCATCACAAGCCGGCTGCTTGGTGAACGGGGTGTCAAGTGCAGCCGCCTGCACGCCGAACACTCTGGCGCAGTCGAGCGGGCACATCCCGCGCCCCGTGCCCGTCCTGCCCTTTGTTTGAGCTTGGCGGCTGTCCACCCTCTGCGCCCACACCGCCTGCCTCAGTGATGCGGGGTGCCAGCGCGCCGCCCGACAGCGCGCTGGCGCCCAAGCTCTAGGCATGCGCGTTGGCGCTGAGGGCGGACAGCCGACAAGTTCAATCATGACGCACCGCGCTTCACACCCTTGTTTGTGAACGTGCCTGCACATGGTCGCCTGCACGCCTGTGTGGCAGTGCAGGCCTGCACACAATTGGGGCCTTCGTGCACGCCTGCTTTGAACGGCAGATGGTAGCCACTTGAATTACATGCACACAATGCTGGTGCTACAACGCCACATCTCATGAGCCTGGATGGCTCCAAGAGCAGGCGGCCGCGGGATCTTGTAACAATCCTAACCCTTCCGGCAAGTCTGGGTTGGCTTGCGCAGCTGCTTCGGCAGTCCTCGTGGCCTCCGCTGTCGCTGCCCACTGCACTTCACCCACAGGACCATCACTGCATGCTGGTCCAACATGGCTCTGGTGTTCCGTTGCTGCTGGCGGTCATCACGATCCTGCAACGCGCGCCTGCTGGCCCGCGAAGCAGCCGTTCCGCTAGCTGCTGGTGTTCAGCAGGTGCTTGCAGGGGCACTAAGCACCCGCCGGACGCACGGCGGCACGCTGCCCATTACTGACGGGAACAACACGGGTGCAGCGGAAGGCCGCAGTGTACGCCCGCAGCAGTCCTTGCACATCCATGCACCTGGGCCGCTGGCAGCGCATTGCTTGCGTGCGCGGCACGCGCTGCATCTGCTGCACGCGCTGGGTGTGCTGTGCATCCGCGAGATGCACAACGGCAGCGAGTGCACAACTGGATTTGGCGATTGCGGGCGATCAGTACAAGAGACCCACACCGCGTGCCCGTCTGCGTTGTACCAGAACAACCACCAGAGGAAGCCATTGCAACGTAACGACAACAGCAGCAGAGAGTTGACAAGTAAGAGCACACAAGAAACTTGCGTTCGAGAAGCAGCAAGGCAGCCGCATGCAGCGATGCTGACACACCCCTCCATCCCAGCGCACTCGTTCACGCGTCAAACACCCGTTCGCCAGCTAATATAACGAATTAAAATTTTTGCAAGCCTAAAGCTATCGGAGGGCTGCGCTGAGCGGGCTCGTGCAGCACGAGTGACACGAGTGACCTCGCTTACTAAAAGCCCCTGCCCCCGCTCCAGATCGGTGTCCCTCATTGCTGTCGCAATTCGGGAATGCAGTCCATTGGCCAATGCCAGCAACCTGCTCTTGTGGAGAGAGACCAGCTCTCAAAAATCTGTTGTGAAGCTCCAAAACTGCAGCTATGCAAGTGTGCCGGTGGCCTGTCAGCTGTGCATGTGAGGATGTGCGGACCATGCAGTATGCGCTCGCTCTGGTTGCTCCGAAAGTGCGAGCCGTGTGTCATGCGCGTGTGCATGAAGCTCAGGTAAAGGCAGGGGATGGAGATGCTTGAATCATGGACTGCCGCCCATGCCCACATGGTTGCCAGGTTCAACTTCACATACCCAACATTTTTTTGTGAAACGGGTTCATGGATGTGGAGTTGGCGCTCGCTGGCACGTATGCAATGTCTTCTGGAGGTCAGCCTCCCCTGACACGCAAAACCTGACATTGGCTGCCATCACACTCGGCTTCTGATTTTGAATGCAAGGCAGTACACTGCATGACTTTGGTTGAATAGAAGTACACAACCCTTGCAAGCCATCATGGAGCACATAACACGGACGTTGCAGAGTTGCACTCCTTGCCCATGTGGCTCTAGACGCGTTCAAAACGGTGATGCCGTTTGCGAGTTACCAAATGTCATTTACATACAGCACACTATATGAGACTGTCACTTCGCATGGAACCCGGCACTTTGACTCGGTCAATGCCACTGGTCAAGGAGCGTGAGCTCAACCCCGCTGCGGCACGAGAGGTCAGTGGCATGCAGTAGGTTGCATCATGCCGTTCCGCCGGCTTGACACCTTGCTGATGCGTTTTGAAACCAGGCGGGGCACTTGGTGGCCCATTGTCCAAACCTCAATCACCTTGAGGCACAAGGCTGCGGCAAGCTTGGACTCAGCACACAAAGCTCGAGTGTCACAAAAGAGTCGCAGGCAATGAAGTCGTCCAGTCTGTTTGTGGCAGCCTTTTGCCGCAAAGTATGAAAGCGCACATGCCGGTCCGCTTCTACTTCCGGCCGCGGCCTGCTCTTGGCGCCGCCACGCACGGAGGCCGCCTTGGAGGTCTAGATGTGCGTCATGAGGCCCTCGTACACCAGCAGTTCGCAAAGCAGAGTGGGCAGTGACGGCATGCCGCCACGCCGCGTCATCTTGTAGTCGGTGAAGCGCCGGGAGAGAGTCATCATGACCTTGCGCACGAGCGCCTCATCACTGTAGACAACGCCGGCCGCCGCCAGCTTCTCGCGCAGCGCCACCAGCCCGTTGACATGGTCCTCCACCTTGGCGTTGTTGGCCATGGTCGTGCGGGCCCAGCGCTCCTCCATCTTCACGACCATTGCCGCAGAGTACGGCTGCACGGCGGCGATGAGGTTGGCCCAGGCCTCGGCCGCGTTGTTGGCATTCAGCACGATGTTCTTGTATGGCTCGGTCACCATGCGCATGAGGAGGCCTAGCGCCCTCTCGTCCATCTCAGGGGTGGCCCTGTCTCCTGGTGACTCATCTTTGACCGCCGCTGATGGCGACACGCCCGCAGCGCCCGCAGCCAGGTGTATGACGTTCTGAAGCCACGTCTGAGGAGATGGCACGGCCTTGGAGCAGTTGTTCTCGCAGAGGACTCCCCAAGCCGCTTTCTTCCATTCATGGACGTTGTCCAGCTTCAGGAGCGGAAAATCGTATTGCAATCCCATGACGAAGTCTCTCGTTGCCTGCCAAGGATGCACTGTAGAGGAGCGCGCCGGCCACCAGTCGACTTGGTTTGGGGGGTTGCTGCTGAGATTCTGTGTCCACTTGGTCACAAGGACAGCCTTGCTTCTGCTCCCATGTGAGGCTCAGAAAAGCTATTGGACCTTCATACACACTTTACGCATGTCAAGTGTCATGATACGGAGCGGGTGGAGTCGCAGCACGAACGGTCGTTTCTCGGAAAGCATTACTCGTGAGCGGGTTAAATACGATGAAACACAATCAGCCGACCGTTACATGGCGGTTAGCCGCAGTGTGCAGTGAGCACAGGAACCTAGTGTGCAGCAGGTAACCCGGGAGCCTGGCTGCATGTGCAACGAAAGTGCAGTGCGTGCCGTTGCGTACGGTAGCAGCATGGGCTGAAGCGTGGGACGTTCAGAAATCAACTAGCTCTACTCGTACAGTGGCAGTCTACTGTCTGCCATTCGCGGTCAGCCAAGCAGCACACCCCAACCTGCCTTCTGTTGATCTGTGTCAGAATACTTTTTGGCTTAGCGCAGCGCCCTGACGCTTGCATGATTGTAAAGCACGGTCTTGTCATGATTTCAGAAAGCCGCAGTGGCTCGCCACCCGCGCGCACACATGACTGAAGTTTGAGCGTCGCTGCGCCCACGAACCCGCCCGAGCGTAGCGGCCAGCCCCGCTCCGCCATACGCATGGATCCTTGTAGAGACCCACCAGCCTGTCATGCTGACGGAGCGGTAGAGGCAGCCGGCAGCGACGCGTTTGTGCTCCGGCGTGCAGGGAATGCTGCTGACCTTCTGGCATTTGCCCAGCTTACCCGAGAGTACAATGACTGGCTTGGGGTGAGACGTCCCACGTGGCCTGCAGGGCGCAACCGTTTGCTGCTGATGTAGTCTCCTCGTTTAGCTCACTAATTGGCTGCCTTGCTGGCCGGATTGCTTGTTCCAACCTGCTTGGTTTCAGTGCTTGGTTGCAGGGGCAAATGGGCCGCCTTGAATGCGCAGTCGCCCTGCTGGCCAGGTCCAGCTGTCCACCACAGCCCTGCTTGGCACACAGACTGCGAGGGCCGTGGGCGTCGTTGCTACAGCGCCGAGTGGCAGCGGCAGAGCCGCGCAGCACGGCGAGGCTGCAGCCTGGGCAGCGCATTGCGGAGACCACCTCACCGTGCACTTCATCCTGTCGTTCCGACCTGCCCTTTCCTGCGCCTTGCGCCGACCTACCCCGCCCCAACCTCGGCCGCCTGGCAGGAAGATCTGTGTTTCCAGGGCTTTGAAGAGGAGCTAGCCTCCCTGCCCGGCTGCTACGCCGCCCCCGGCGGCACCATCATCCTAGCAACCCGCCTGGTGCCCTCAAACCCCAGCCCGGCCTCCGAAGCTGTCGGCTGCGTCGCCATCCGGCCGCTGACTAAGGAGGGCAGCTGCGGCGGCAGCGGCGATGGCGCGGCGCCGGCCGCGCCGGCGCGGGTGTGCGAAATGAAGCGGCTGTGGGTCGGCCCGGGCGGCCGCGGCTCGGGGCTCGGGCGCCGGCTGGTAGTGGCCGCCGTCGCAGCGGCGCGGGAGCTTGGGTACAAGAGCGTCGTGCTGGACACGTTGCAGCGGTTGGAGGCCGCCAACAAGATCTACGAGTCGTCAGGGTTCAGGCGGCGAGAACCTTACTACCACAACCCGCTGCAGAACGTCGTGTTTTGGGAGCTCGACCTGTGACGCTTGGTGGATTTCGCAGCGGGGTCTGGGGCGCTGCATGAGGCCCGCGCACGGCGGCCAAGTCAGCTGCTGCACATATGGCTTTGGTTGATGTCATTTCCGAATGAACAGCCGCGGAAGGGCCGTGGGCAGGCGGTGAGAGGGCGCCACCTGTCAGACATTAGCATGTCCTGGTGTACATTCTGGGCGCCAATGCCTCAACGACGACAGAGCGCCCACGGGCATATTGCGCTGGGCAAGGACCGGGTGCCGCACTGTGGGGCGCGCTGCCTTACAAGGGGTGGGTGCTGTTGCTGGTCAGATTGGCAGCTCAGCGCCATGTCAGCGCTTGTGTGTTCCTGTTCCTGTCTCTTTTGATGCTCGCTATTCCACTGTCACAGACATGCCTTACTTGTGGTAACTTTCAACCGTCACGGCACTGCGCGGCGGCCGAGTACGTAAAAGAATAGTCTCGTCAAAATGCTAAGAGAGGGTCAAGTCAGCAGCAACGTTCTGTTGGGTGGTTTGGGGATATTAATTGCACTGCAGATAAGTGGCACAGTAGCAAGAGGAGAGAACGCAAGAAACATTGGAAAAGGGCTGACACAGTAAACCTCGTCCACCTGGCCACATTTGCTGTGACGGTAAACCGTCGACACAACGGCAGATAGGTAGTTGCAGGACCGGCAGACGCCTGCAAGCACCACGACTAAAACATACAGCAATTGCTCGAATCGCCACTGGCTGCGCCGCCTAGACGGCAGCTGTGCCGTCAATGCACCCGGTCGCCGGTGCTCCTTCGCCGTGCCCCTCAACGGCCAGCATACAGGCTGCTGGCGGGTCAATAGGCCACTGAAACAGCAGAAAAAATGAGTTCGCAATCTCTGAGAACAACCCATATCACTGCCCGCGTGTGGCACGCCTCAACGCATTGCGCTCGCTAGGCCATTGGCGGTGGCGGGTTGGCGCGCGCCTCGTCCCAAAAGCCCAGGGGAAAGTGGCCCAGCTGCAGCGCCGCCAGCTGCACCAGCACCCCGCGGTCGCGACCCTGGTAGGGAGACATGTAACACACCTGCCCGGGGTGCAGGGGTTGACAGTGGCGACGGGGTGAGAGGGAGTGTTGGTGTCTGGACAGGTGCGAAAGCGCTGGTGCTGAATGTCAAGGACGGATATGGTTCAAGGAAATTTGCTCTGCACCCGCATGAGTTGCCATGTCGAGTGGCTGCATTGGGGGCGGCATGCACTCCAGGTGCTGCCGGGTTGAAGCCAAGCCCCTGGCCGCCGCGCGGCCGCCCCGGCTGGTCCCCGCAAGCGGCTGCCTGTAGCCAGGCCCACCTTGCTCTTCGAATTGTATTTTACGTACACGCTCCCCTGCACGGCGGCCAGGCTGTCGACGCCTGGCACCTGCGGGGCGGTGCGAAGGACGCGCTGTGCAACGTGTGTACTGCTTTGCAGCTTGCAGCCGCGAACAAATTATCCATGCCGTCTGCTGCTCCCTGAGGGTCGCATCTTCGCAGG
>NW_014012503.1:12039-17040 GCF_000611645.1 Monoraphidium neglectum
CCGAAAGCGGCGAGTGTGTGCGCTCAGGCCGACCCCGCCCATCACCGGCCACCAAGCGGCCTGCCCGCCCGCCCGCCCGCCAGCCTGCCCACCCCACCTTGCACTCCGGCAGCACGAACGTCAGCCCCAGCGCGCCGCACCAGTCGCGCAGCGCGCGCACCGCCACGCGCGCGTCGCCGGCCATGAGGCCCATCAAGACCTCCTGGTCTGCCGACTGGGGCGCCCAGCCCGCGTCGGGCCACGGCTGGGTGTAGACGCACTGCGTGGTGGTGGCATGCACAGGCGGTTGCAGTATCATGCAATCACATGTCCAGGGGAGGGGAGTTTCTGGGGGCGGATGGGAGTAAGCGACCCTGCTAGATTTTAGACTCGCAACTCTCTCCGCCCACACCCTTGTGGTGCGAACACCGCTGCGGGTCAACTCCAGTCTTGCGACACCACTGAGCGCCATCGGGCTGCTTGACTGCCCCCAAAGTGATTTTACAAGCGGCCGGCCGAAGGGGCAGCCCCATCCGCGCATGGCTGCAGCAGCGGGGTGCATGCACGCGCGCATGCGCATGCGCACCATCAACGCTTCCCGTAGCCGCCCCCGCTCTGCGGCTCCGGACAGGTACCGCTGCGCCGCCCCCGGCCCGCCGCGCGCCTCGGCGAGCGTGAAGGCTTTCAGAAGGGCCCAGGACTCTTCGCATGAGGCCGCCCCGCTGGTGCTCGGCCCGTCTATTGGTTTCGGCGGCGGAAGGGGGGGCGGGCGGGGGATGGCCGTGCGTCGCAGCAGGCAAGGCGAGCTCGCGAGGGTGATGAGCACAGCCTGTTGGCGAGGCAGCTTGCAACTGCGGCAGCAGGCCGCGATAAGGAACGTACTAGAATGGGGTCCAGCTGAGCTCGAGTGACTGCACGTGCAGTGCAGCACCCGCGAGCGGCGCAGCGACGCACCTGGCGCGATTGGAAGCGCCTGAACGAGCAGCCTGCGACGGGCATGCAATTTGCGGCTATCCACGCATGCGTTCCGCCTTGCACATGGGCCGCGCGCGAGGTTTGGTTGCAACGCAGAGATCTGCATGGCTTGCGCGAGTGCGGAGTGTATCTAGTAAGGATAGTTGCAGGAACTTTGATCGGGTCGTTGTAGTATATGTCATGCTTACGACTGGTCAACCTGGACGCTGCTGCCTGTCCGCATTGACGCAGTTGACATCACAACACTGACAATGACCGAGTGTCCCTTGCGAAGTCGTGGAGGCAGCTCGGTTGAGGGCGTCGCGGCAAGCGAGCCAGCGACGCAGTTCCCCAAGGCCGCACAGCTCCACGCGACGGCTGCAGGCGGCAGCTGCCCGCAGCGCGCAGCCCCAGCAACTGACTCCTCGGAACCGCTAAACTGCCAGCCCAATGACCGCCGCCTCGCGCTCGCACTTGGGCTCAAAAGCCCGAGTCTCTGATTCATGTCATTCAGGTTGCACTGTTTGACTTTGATTGAAGCCCTTCCCTTCCTGCCATGTGCTACAAACTCGACATCTGACTGCAAGAACACAACAGCCGCACCCTGCTGAGCCACAGCCATGCAGCAGCGGCGGCACTGCAGCGCACTCCTGGCGCTTGGCGCAGCCCTAGCTCTGTCCGCTGTGCTGTGGCCGGCCCGGGCTCAAGACCTCTCCGTGGTCCCTGAGGTGCAGGTTCCCCCTTGCTTATTCGACATCCTTTGCCGGGACACACGACACAGAGCCTGAACAGCAGGGCCCGCTGCGCGCCATTCGGCCCTGGACCGTTGCGTGCTAGGCAGGGGCTAGCGGCGCGCAGCTCCTGGCAACGCTGCCCGCGCCTTGCACCAGGGTCAGGGGGCCCGCGCAGCCGTCTGCGGCACAACGCCGTCGCTCCTTGCAAACGTCATCTCACCCTTGCACCTTCCGCAGCACATAACCAAGTACTGCCCAAATTCTACGCAAACATGTCCTCAGCCAGCCCCATTAACCGCCCACAGCCTTCCCGAAACTCTTCGAATCACCGCAGAAATGCGTCAACGTCGGCACCGAGCTGCAGGGCAGCTGCCAGGCCGAGTTTGGCGGCGCCGACGCCTACTTCAGCGCCCAAGGCATCTCCCTGTCTGGTTCCGGCAACAACACCGCGCCGGTCAACATCACGCAGGCGCGCCTCGCCGCGCCCGCTTGTTAGTTCGCGCGGATTTGTCCGTCGGCTGATCGACCGCCGACTGGTCACAATGCCATAATCCGCTGCCACCTGCCTTGCAACCACGATGGATGCCTCCAGGGGTTGTGTTTGTGATGACAGCGCCAGCTCAGGCCAATCTTTCCACACCTGCCATGCGCTTCAGCTCGCCTACACCACCAACCAACACCACACAATTGCACCTGCAGGCCCAAATTGACGGCTACATCACACAGGCCCCCAAGCCCTCCCCTGAGTGCTGCAAAGCAGCGAAGACATTCAACGACCAGTACTGCAGGTGAGAGTCTCCCTAATGTTTGATCTTTGTGTGTTTCCAGATTAAGAGGGGTTGGGGTTGTGCCCCTTCAGCAAGGCGGTCGCACAAACAAGGGGAGCGGAGTGCGCGCCGGCTGCCAGCCTCAACAACAAGGTGCTCCAAGCCACCCCCTCGTGCTCAGTCACACTCGTGATCACCAAGCGAGATTGCGCAGACCGGCGCGGCGCGTTGCATGCACAACTGCGCGCGACCCTCTCACCCCGCGGGGCGAGCGACCTACGCCGCCAACGAGGCGCGGGCTGCGCGCCCCCCGCGCTTTGCCCCGCAGCTGCAACCCCGCCGTGCTGAGCCTGGCGGTCCAGTTCACGGCTGGCAACTCCAACATATACAGATCAGGTGGGCAGGGACCACTGCAGACCCAGCAACTGAGTGCCGCCCAGTAGGCAGGAGGCGGGTGAAGCGATTTGTAGGCACACAGGTAATGGGCATAAGAAGGTGCAACAGGGGATCAGAGCACAATGACAGCAGCCATCACGGGAGGCCTGGCGACCCGGTAGGGCGACACTCAAATCACGTTGAATGGTTCAGCACTGTCTCCCCAGCTTTATCCAGCTGGCACCACGACCGCACGGCACTCGTACTGAACATCGAATCTTCATCCTGCTGACGGGCGCCGCCCCATCCACGTCCGCAGTCGCCGCGGGCTTTGCCAACGCCTGCGCTTTTCCAGTCTACATCGACGCATCCTGCCCACCAGGGGCAGCGCAAGCCGCCGGCTCAGCCGCAGGAGCGGCCCCGGCCGCCGCGGCGCCCAAGCCCGCTGCGCCGGCGCCCGCGGCGCCCGGCGCCGCGGCGCCTGCCCCCGCGGCTGCGCCTGCGGCCCCACCAGTGTGACGCCGGGCTTGGCGAACGGCACACACAGCATGTCGCGTACGGCCAGATTGGATGCTCTTTGCTTACATAAACCTTGCTTGTTATGCTATCTGTATGTGAGCAGGGTGAGGCGCGGTCCAATATTATGACTGCGGTGTTGACCTTATTATGCATGACAGGCCAGTATTGTTACAATGTTGCTTTCCCAGTTGTGAGTTTACGTGCGCAGCTCCAAAGCTTGAGTTATAAGACGATCATTCTGATGCAAAACGGCAAGCGGCTGGAAGTGTCACAGGATACATCACAGCGCAATCGGCACCTCATTTGCGAGCTGTTGCGCCCGCCCGTCCAGCACCGACCACGCACGACAAGGGGGCGCGGCGGGCGCGCCCCAGCCGGTCTCTCCAGCTGCAGCCACAGCCTCGGCTCGCGGCTGCAAATGCTACCAGGAAATGGCGTCGCATCGGACAGGAAGCCCGTTCACAATTGTATCTCAGCGCCGCCAACGCAGGCGCACGCCCGTGTCTCAAGGCGTGGCTTTGGGTCAACCGTCCCTCGGCACAACAGTAGTCAAAAAGTCAGGCCCGCCCCACAGCAGCTCCTTGCTTGGTCTGACGCCACTTGGGCCCCAGCAATGGCCCCCCACATCCGTCACAAACACATACGTGCACGCGTGTGCAATCACTGCGCTGCCATCCTGCTGCAGTGGAGGTGCAGAGTCCGCCACGCCTTATTTGAGCCGCCCCAGTCAGTTCCTGAGAGTCCAACCAGCAGCTGGTGAAATCCCCAAACAGATCTCGATCCGTGCGCGCGCGCCGCCCCTCCCATCTGGCACGCCACGACCCTGGCCTCGCCGCCGGGCCGAGAGGCGCTCCCGCGGTTGCCGCGGGGTGCGCTGGCGGGGGCCGGATGCCCGCCCGCCTTGGTGACGGAAAGCCCCCAGCCAAATCACTGGGTGGTCAGGTGGTTGCCGACCGACAGGATGCGCGCCTTTGCAGACTCGCGCTCGGCGGCGTACTGCCGGATCAGCCGCTTGCGCTCCTCGGCGTCCGCCTCCTGGGGTTTGGAGGGGGGGATTTCGAATTGTGGTTTGTGGTGGGGTTTTGAGGTGGGGTTTCAGGTGGTGTCTCGAGGTAAAGGTTGTGGCGGAGTTTTTGGTGGGTTCTTGTGGTGGGATTGAGCGGGGGGGCTGTTGGGGTTTGGATATCGCAGGTCGAAATGGTGAGGGAGGGAGGCGCATGCAAGGGGGGCCGCCTGCTCGTGCTCGGCAGCAGCCGCTGCATATGACGAGGGACAGGCGGCAGACCGCGCCGCTTCAGCAACCTAAAGGCTAGCCCGCAAGCCCTCGTCCGGCGAAGCAAAACACGAGCCAGGGCCCGCCGGCCAGCTCCGCTACCACCCAACAGAGGGCGCCGTCCGCACAATAAGGTTCTTGGATCCAGTGAGGTTGGTGCGGGCGCAAGGAACAAACAATAACATAATACATATAATTTACTTTGTAATGTGTATGATGTCATATACATACGGCGCACCTGGGCGAGGGCCTGCTCGCGGCTCATCTCCTTGAGTATCTCCTCCTCCAGCACGCGCTGCAGCTCAGCCTCCTGCCGGCTGGTGCGCAGGCCGCCGGGCGGCGCGGAGCCGGGACGCGCGGCGCCGCCAGCCTTGAAGACCCTCTGGGGGTAGGGAGGGGG
>NW_014012502.1:0-1058 GCF_000611645.1 Monoraphidium neglectum
GTCCCAAAGTCCTGGCCCCCCACCCGGCCCTATCAACACACACCGCTAAGCGCACCGATGATCGAGAATGTCATAACCCACGCCTTCCCCCCCCCCTCCCCATGCCTTCCCGCCCCGCATCCTCATGCCCACCTCGCCACCAGCTGCGACAACATCACCATCGCGCCCTCCCTGCTGTCCGAGCTGGAGGCCAGCACCGACCCGCTGCCGCGCATGCTCAGCCCCGACGGCGAGCCCAGCAGCGTCGCGCGCGTTGAGGGCATCGACGCGGCCACTTTTGAGAAGATGCACGGTGGGCGGAGGGGTCGGTGCATGGGATGGCCCAGGGGATGCAGGGCCTGAAGGCATCTGCAGAGGCAGGGGGGGTAGCTTGGGTGTGCAGGGGAGAGGAGAGAGAGGTCATGGAGGATTTGGGGGGTGCAGATTGCGGTTTGCCCTGCATGGTGCGCGGCCTACTCAGCTGGGTGGATGTGAGCGGCAGCAGGCCCGCCTGGGGCTGGCAAGTGCGTGCCCTTCACACTCTCGTGCTCCCTCTGGCCCCTCATCCCTGCTTGAGTCTCTCCTACTTGCGCTGTCGTCTCTTGCCCAACCACCGACCCTGCTCCGCCCCCGATCGCCAACACTGCGGTGCCCCACCTGCCCACCGTGCACCCCCCAGGCTCTGACCAGATGGCGGTGGAGAAGCTGGCCCAGGGCATCTCAGGCTTCGCCGCCGACCAGGTCGGATGCGACGATTGTTGTTTGCGCAGTAGACGCGTGATTTCAGGCGTAACTTTCACACTGGCAGCGTGGTGGTGGATCTGACGGGCGTCAATCTGGCTGTCGATCCTCACCGTTCATCGCCGCTAGTAGGATATATCCCTGCTAGCCGGCGGCTGGGCCCAGGGCCTTTGTGCCAAATCCGTGCTGCCGCGACCCGGTGGACGCCAACCGCTGCCGCCTCTCTCCACCATTCTTTGAATCTCTCTCATCCACAGGACAAGCTGGAGGCGCAGCTGGCCGCGCTGGACGGCAAGGCCTGAGCAGCGGCGCGGCAGGAACGCCCCCCCCCCCCCCCC
>NW_014012502.1:1608-4723 GCF_000611645.1 Monoraphidium neglectum
CTCGCCCCAATCACCCACTTGCAAGGCTGTGCGGTAGCGTGCTGCTGCACCCACATGTTTCCCCCCACCGCACGTGGCGACCGTATCTCGCTGCGCCTCGACGGATCCATTGTCTTGACTCGCCTTGTGTTGTTTATATATACCTTGCCAGGGTTGCTGCTGAGTCAATGCGATCTACAGATCTCGTGTCTGGCAGGACACCCAGCACGGAGTCCCAGCTGTCACACTGTGATTCAAATTGCCGGGCGCATCATGTCGCTGCAACCGCAGGCTGGGCAAACCACCTGTGGGTGGCGGCCCTTCACCCAGGCATGATACAAACGATGACAAGCGGCTGCCGCCGCTGCAAGGGACAAACCCAGCGTTCCACACCTGGCAAAGGCACATCTATCCCTGTTCCATGGTCCTGTGGAGCCCTGCTTGCTTCCTTGCTGCTGTGGGTGGCTATGGAATACTAGCCGCCTTTGCTCCTTGCCGCCTTTTGGATGCAGTGCCTTGAAGCCGCTTGCAAACTTGTTGCAATACCCATCACACTATCAGCCCTGCCTTCTGTTGTAACAATAATCATAACGCAACGACACCAGCTGTCTTCTGTGCCAGGATTTGCTATTCCAAATAATGCGGATAGATGTTTTAGGAGGTGGGTCACGGCTCAAGGGCCGGCAAGGCACTGCGTGATGCCATACAATCAAGGGCAGCTCTGCGACCGGTTGCGCACCCGAGCCCTTGTCTTAGAGAGCATTTGCCTTGGGCGCTCATTCCGCCGCAGCGCCGTCTTGTTGCATATGCGCAGCCCGCGAGCGACTCGATTGATGGTGAGCGGCCTCGAATAAAGCCGAGCCTGAAAGCACGAGCATGCGCAGGGTGACTGAGGCGCGCCCGACGATGCAAGCACGCGAGACGAGATGCCGAAGTTGCGACGATGGCCGCCCCACGCGCCGCAGAGCGCAAGCACGGCGGTCGCCTTTGTCATGTTTGCGCGGCGCTCAGGACGGGAGGATGGCGGGCCGCGTCCCGGCTCTGGCCTGCTGATCTTTACACATGCACGCCAGATCCCGATTTGGTTACATTGGAGGGCTCTTGGCGTTGCACGCCAATGCGCCAGTCACCCTTCCAGATTCCATCACACCCTGATCCCAACACGGGTTTATCCGCAAAGAGGTGCACAGAAACGAGTGATGGCGTTGGGACTGCCAAGTGGGAAGCGCGACATGGGCTCATCATTCTGACAAACATTGTTGAGCATTGAACCCTAATCCCCAAACTGGCGGCTTGGCCGCTCTCAAGGTACCAAGCTGGGTTTTTTTGACAGGTCTGGCGGGCAGGGGGCAGGTGACGCGATTGCGCGCTGACTACAGCAGCCAGCTGTCAGGGACGGGCTTTGTATGGCAGGACGTTGCACCGGCCAGCAAGACCCACACCGAGCTAGTGATAGCCTGATCGCCTGCTGACACGCGCGTCGTTGCGATGATTGGCTCTACTGCACAGGAGAAGGTCGGTGCACGCGTTTTGTCGGCTGCCTTGCTCAGGTACCACCTCATACGCGTGCGCGTCGCGCACCCACGCGGAACACTGCCATGTGCGCCCCAGGGCCCCAAGGTTGCGCGTGCGTGCGCGCACGCATGTGTGTGTGTGGGGGGAGAGGGAGGTGTTGCAAATGAATACGCACCCCATAGAGCGGTGACGCTACAGGGCTCCTGGATGACGGCGATGACAACGCATGGAGTGTGTCACTGCGCCTCTCTGCTTCTGCTCTCTGCAGCACCCTGCTTCTTGGCTGTTCCGGGGGCGTTCCTCGCGGTCAACCTGTCGTGACTCGCCTCTGCACATCATCGGCCGTGCGAGTGACTCGGGTGGCGGGACAAACCCGTCCGAAATCGTGTTTTGTATTGCTCGTTCCAATTGACAAGTTACCTAAATTTGCAGGCAAAACGCGAGTGTGCGCACCTGCAACGATCCCAAGATCAGCGCATCCAGCGCGCTGCATCGCAACCATACAGGATCAGTGACGCTCACCGTATTTAAACATTTTGACGACCGGAATTAAAACCTTCAACGCTTAGCAAGTCGGCATCCGACACGCTCACAAAGCGTCCGAAGCAGCGGCAGCAGCGCGTCACGCGGCGCATCAGCCAACCGCAATGTCCGCCAAAACCGCCACCGTCACCGGCGCCACGGGCTTCGTGGCGGCGGAGCTGATCAAGCAGCTGCTGGCCCGCGGGTACGCGGTGAAGGCCACCTGCCGCTGCGAGCCCGACAGTGCGCGGCTGGCGCCGTTGCGGAGCGCAGCCGATGGCGCGCCCGGCACCCTCGAGCTCGTCCAGGTGTGAAACAAGCTGCTGGCGTGGCAACCCGCATGCTGCCCACGTGTGTGCTTCCTGCACGTGCATGTGCGCCGCCCGCATGCGCTCGCACGCCGCCGGCACGCGCAGTTGCTCGGCGCCACTGGGCGCAGCGCTCCGTCGCCCCCCGATTTCCCAGGCCGCGAATCAGCGCCGGCAGCGAAACGCCCGGTGCTCGCCAGCAGCCGGGGGCCACGTCGCGCGTGCCCTCAAGTTGTCCCGCACCCAACACACCCCCAGGTCGAGACAATCCTGTCCAGATCGCCGGCCCTGGACTCTGCTATCGCCGGCAGCCGCTACGTGTTCCACGTGGCCAGCCCCTTCAGATTCGACGGCGATCCCCAGAAAGGTGCTCCTGCGCTGCAACCGGTGCTGCCTAAGGGATGCACAGCATCTGCCGCCAACCGCATCTGCTGCCACCGCTGGGGCCGCACGCCGATTCTCGCTGCGCGGCAAACGCCCCGTGCACGTGCCCACCCTCTCCGACCGGCTGCTTGCATGCACCCCGCGGCTGCCCTGTGCCGTCCTCCCCACCCATCCTCCCCACCCATCCTCGTCTGCCCTGATGTGATGATTCCAATTGTTGTCGAACCCAATGAAAAACACAACCAACAGACGTGATTGAGCCGGCCATCGAGGGCACCCGCGCGGTGCTGGAGGCCGCAGCAGCCGCGTCGCCGCGCCCCGCGCGCGTTGTGGTCACGTCCAGCGTGTGCGCGATCCACGACCAGAACCAGAAGCACGTGCCTGCGGCGGGGGCGGGGGGCAAATAC
>NW_014012502.1:5378-17810 GCF_000611645.1 Monoraphidium neglectum
GAGGAGGACTGGAATGCTGTCAGCACAGCGGAGGCCGAGCCATACTGGGTGTCTAAGGTGGGCGGGTGATAGGGGCTGCGATTTTGGGGGGTGGTGGTGGTGGGCTCGTGGGGAGGCGCTGGGGCCGGTGGGCGCCATTTGGTGCAGGCAAGTGTTCAGCCGGTCTAAACCTGCAGCTTTGCGGGCATCAGCGGCCGCGATGGGCAACCAGTGTGTGCAGCGCTGGGCGCTAACGGCCCATCAAGGTCGCGGCCGGCCTGACTGCGCCAGCGCTGCGAGGCTGACCGCGTCGCAGCCTCGCCTGCAATGCAACGGCCCGCCATGACTCCTCTGCGGCCCCCATCCTGTTGAACCCCCAGATCGAGGCGGAGCGCCTGGCATGGCGGCTGGCGCGGGAGCACGGGCTGGATGTGATAACCATCCTGCCAAACTTCGTGCTGGGCCCTGTGGCGGGCCCGGGGGCCACCGGCGTCAGCACCGGCTTCATGAAGGAATTTCTGGAGGCACCGGGGGGCAAGGTGCGGCGGGGAGAGGAGCCAGGTCCGTGCCAGGTGGCTGCGCAGCCTTCAAGGAGCATGCAGCCTCACTGAGAACGTGGCTGCACCTGCAACAGTGGGACGCACGGTCGCGGCTTCGGTCCACTGCAATTTGGCGGCTGCCCTCTATCTCAGCCGGCTGCAGCGCGTCGCTCGCGCCCGTTTGCAGCGCATCACGACCCGCGCGCGCCCTGGCGCGTTGGGGCGGCCCCGCAGGTGCCCGAGGGGACGTGGACGGTGTGCGACGTGCGGGATGTGGCGGCCGCGCACATTGCTGCGGCCGAGGGGCCCGAGGCGTCTGGGCGCTACATCGTCAGCCAGCCCGGGTCATTCGACGCGCGGTGCGCGCCCGGCGCTGGGGCCGGCGGTCGTGGCGGTGTGGCGGTGGCGGGCGGGGCGCGAAGCGCAGCGGGGCGGGAGGGGTGGTGCTCAGCGGGGGCGATGGGGGCGAGGTCTGGACTGAGGCGAGAGTATGTGTTGGTGGTCGCCGCCTTGGAGGGTGCTGGCTGCACCACCCATGCCTTCATCCGACGCATCTCACGCGTCAGCCATCGCAGCTGCGCTTGGGCAATCCCACGCCTTGGCCCGCGCATTGTGTGCAACGCGTCGCAGTCACCGCCATCGCCGCAGGTTTGTGACGGACACTCTGAAGGAGGCGCTGCCGGGCGCTGCGGAGGGGCTGCCTGACGGGGTGCGCGCGGACACCAAGGAGACGATCGACGCATCCAAGGTGGGGCCTGTTGGCGTGCTGTGGGTGTGCGCGCACGCGTGTGTGTGTGTGTGTGTGTTACACTTTTTGTGTGTGTTGTGTGTGTGTTTGTGTGGGTGTGGGTCGGTAAACGTGCGTTCTTGGGAGCGTGTGTGCGTGTGAGCGCGCAAGATGCACCCATCTGCTTGCGCCGGTGTGTGTTGTCATTTGTGACGAATTCACTCGCGTGGGTGTGCGTGTACTGCGCGCTTTGTCGATTCGGGTTTAGGAAGCGGCGCATGCGTGCGCAAGGTTGAATGATGGGAGGATGTCTGTGTGCGTGTGCTTTATCCCGCACATGTATCGCCAAGGTTGGCTACCCGAAAGTCCAGCGCTCGGCCGCCCAACTCGACACCCCCCAACGCCAACGCGCCACCATACTGCTGCGCCGCCACGCCGGTCAAACTCAAATGCCGGTCAAACTCCAACTTTACTCTAAATCGTGTTGACCGACAGGTGACCCACCAGCTGGGCGTCGAGCTGCACCCTGTGCGGGCCACGCTGGTCGACATGGCGCGGTCGCTGCTGCAGCACGGGGTGGCGGCGCCAGAGTGGCACAAGGCGGGCGCCGCGGTGCACGCGGCGTAGGCCGCGACGGCCGGGGCCGGCTCGGTGCCTTCCCGCGTTTGATGCGGCGCGCCGGGCCTCTGCAGCTGGCGGGATGCAGTTGGGTGCTGTTACTGTAACATTCGGCCGTGGTCCACCTCTTCCTGCAGCACGAGCTGTCTGTCAGGCAAGGGGGGCCAGTGGCCCTCTTGGTTCCAGCCTGGTTAGGGATGGGGGGTGATGCTCCACATCATAAGCGCGGGCCGCGGCCTCTATGCAGTGGGACGCGTGTTCGCGCCGCTAATTTGCAGGTGCCTGGGATTAGTAAGAACTGAGAGATAGGTATCGACTTGGGAATTTGGGTGAACAAGCTTGGTATAAATGTGTCGAGAGCAGCTGGAGAAAAGTTGGGAATCTGGTAGAACGCAAAGCACCCTGAGTGGGCTGGGAGTTTAGTGGGCACGAAATGCACACACCCCTTTGCCTGCCCCATTCAAGGCCCCAGGGACCCGGGCATGAGGCCCCCATTCCTCGATGCTGAGCACACCGCCACCATCGCCAATGTTGTTGCGTAGTGCAGTAGCGCTGGCCAACTCGTTGAAACGGTGCTGCTGGTGCACGTAGTCGCATGACCGCACTGTGGACAGCAGTGTGCGCCAAAGGCGCTACGGCGCTGAAAGCCTAGACCACACCCTGTGTCGGGCTATGCAGTCTGGACCAGGCGCCTGGGGCCAAGGGGGCGCTGGCCGGGCGCGGCAAGCAGGTGACATCGCAGACTGTAATTGAGCGGATTCGTGAGCCGCCCAATGCCTTTCTGGTAGCCAATGTGTGCAAACAGGCGTACAAAGACCTGGTTGATGCGCCCACCGAAGACAGTTGCGGCGACTGCCATGTGTCATGGGTGATGGGGCACAAGCCAGACGTTCAGAGCCCGCGTGGTGCCATCTCAGGGGTGGAGGGTGGATGCAGCGCCATGCTGCACGTGCATGCGAACGCTAAGGCATTCACGCACAACCACTGTGAGGATCTTCCTGATCCAGCCGCCTGAAGGGGATGGCGGGCTGAGCCCCATCACCCTGTGGGAGGACTTCTTTGCCGCTAATGGGAAAAGCCAGGCTGCGGCGCAGGAGGCAGCGACGTTCAAGGCAGCAAAATTGCAGGGCTGGAGAGGTGCTGGCTGCCCGCGTGCTAGACTGGCATGGCGGATTTTTGCATCGTTGGTGTACACTGCGCTCAGGAAGGGCCAGGCGAGCCGGTCGCTGCGTTGCCAAACGTATGTGGCTTGCGCCTGGCACGCTGCAGCGTGCAGAGCTGTGCACAGCGTGGAAGCGTGTAAGTCTCCAACATGGTGTGCATTGGCGGGCCGACGTGTCTGGTTCAACGGTGTGCACAGCTTCTCAGTGTGGAATCCTCTGGGCGCCAGCACGTCAGGGCTGGGAAAAATGAAAAGATGCCTCAACTACCTTGGGAGTCGTAGCCAACTGCCACCGTCTCGTGTACTGGCGCGACGGTGCCTGGCGCGAGGGCGCACCTGCACACCAATCCAGGGTGTGGGTGCTCCCAGCAGCTTCTTGCATGCCTGCGGTTGACCGTTGGCGCAGCCGGAAACTTTTTAAGAGTCACAAGCTTTGTGCATATACATGATGTGCTTTAGCATTTCAGTGAGATGCAAACCACACATTGTCTACACAGCAAAAACGGTACCGTAGGAACCATGCAGCGCGCCCTCGCCATCAGGCGCGCTGCGCTGGCAACGAGAGGCTTCGCCACTGAAGCAGAAACGAGCCCCAGCGTGATCAAAGTGGTGCGGGACCTCCAGAGAATGCACCTGGAGAGCCTGGACCGCATGCGCGCTGAGAACGAAGCCTTTCGGCACGAGATCAAGGGCATGTTCGACAAGCTGAGCGGCGAGGTTCACGAAGTAAGGGAGCAGCAGATGCTGCTGAACTCCTTCGTCTGCTGGTCGGTGCCGGTTGCGGGCGTCGCAGCAGCGGGCCTGGCGTACTTCCTGTAGAGTGCCTGCAGCAGACCCTCCAGGCCGCTGTCGGTGGTGGGCCTAGGCTTTTCTACACTGTGGTGGCAGCTTGGGATGAGGCGGCCGCGACTCTTTGGCACACATGGCATGCAGGGGGCCTTCGACAGAGAGCAAAAAGCCTTCCCTGCTCCCTCCCACCTGTGGTGACAACCCACCTGGGGATGGTTTCTTTTTTGCCATTCCTCATTGCCTCAAGCACACAAGCCGCCTCTGCAGCCCAGCTCACGCACGCGCCGGGACGCAACTGCGCTGCTGCTCTGCCCCGTTCGCCGCTGGTGCAACATCGCCGTGGAGCGCCTGACGCGCTTGCTTTGTGCCCTTGCTGCCGGCCAGACTCCAGCGCACATTACCCGCCGTTGCCTTTGACTTCCCGGCCACCGGTCACCTGTGCCCCTCAGAAGTGTTCTGTGCCGCTGTTTGATGCTGCCGCAGTCTCCTTGATCCTCTTGCAGGCATTTGTACAACAATCACGGCAGCACCCTAATGCACTGCTGCTTCGTGCTTGCCTCGCCCCTAATCTAGCTGATGTTGACAAACAACTTCCCCATGAATCTTGTGTTGTTACATCCTGAGCCAAGTTTGTGCCTAGTTGCTGTTGCTGTGAATTGTAGGGTGTTGTTTGGGCCAAGGCTTTGGTGCAACTGTAAGCCTTCGCTGCTCGTATCGTTCAGGTGAAACAGCCCTGCATATCCAAAGCAAGCTGTTGTCATCAGGCCACCCGCTCAAGCTCGCTCCCCCTCCTCTCTCGCACAAAAAGTATGTTACTCCAGCGCAGAGGCGTGGCGCACCTTCTGCAGGGCCTGCGCAAGGAGGGCATCACACAGCTGTTTCATAACCTTGGCATAATCGCGAGGGGTGAGTGTGATGGGAGCGCGGCACTTCTGGCTGGGAGGATACTTGTGCAGGCAAGGCAGACAGTCTGGACGATTTAGTGCCAAGCTAGCCACACACACAATGATGGGTTGCCTCTTGCGACGCCCAACACACTCTGCCCAGCTGCAGCTGCTGCCTGAACATCAGTGTGCTCACCCCTCTTCCGTTCAAATCCACACATGGGCGATATTCTTCTCCACATCAATCCAAAACAAAAGCTGTTGTGATGGCCAGGCTGCTGGCTATCCCTGTGGCCGGCCCCTGGGAGGAGCGCCTTCGCGGCTCGGACGTGTTTCATCACGCATTTGTGCACAACAGGGTGGATTGAGCAGGACCGTGGCTGGGGTCGGGCTTTGGTGCACGCGCGCAGGGCGGTTTCGCAAATAGCCACGCTAGAAATGTGTGAGACTGACACGAATGATATGCTTTTCTCTGCTTGCTTGCAGTGAGATTGCACGTTGCGCGCGGCTGCTGCGGTTTGTTTGCGCTAGCAAGCAGGTAGGAGAGTGGCGCAGTGCTTGGGCTGCACAGATCCTGGACAGCTGCCCTTGGCGTGCAGCGCACCGTTTGAAAGACTTCTTGAGGCACAGGTTTCGTGTTACAACTTCTGTTTAACTCTATCGAAGGACAGTCCCCCGGTTGCTTCCCGGGTGCAAAAAAAGGGGTTGTTGCATGGTTGACGCCATGCCCTGCGCCTTGGTGGCAGGCGCAGCTGCCCTGAGCCTGCCCCTGCCTGGCAGCGGCGCGTGCTGTGTTGCATCAGATCCTCGTTGTCACAGCTGAGGGGAGCTGCACAGATTCGGAATCGGCGAGCGGGTGCCTGTCCATCAACGAGGGCCGGAAACTTGAGGTTGCGGCTCACAAGGGGCGGCGCCAAGGTCCAGTCGGCGCCGCGGGCCAGTTAGGCCTGGTCGCGGCACCAGGTGCTTTACGCAAAAGAAGCACAGCACATTTGCAAAAGTACGTGCAGACCGAAAATGCCCTCCATGCACAGCTGTCGAGGACAAGAGCCGCTGCTGCTAAGCATATGGCAGCGCTGAGTGGCGCCGCAGCTTCAAATCCCCGCCCACGGTGAAAACGGGACCAAGTGCGGCATGGCTGATGCAATATCTTCAGTTTGAAGGGACAATCAGTCATTCGCCTGCCACCAAGAGATTGCTGTACGAAGCTGCCAAAGGGGGAGGGGTGGAGCGACCTGGACTCAAAAAGGAATCCGCTGGCGATCCCTCCAGAAAGCCCCGGTGACGAGCTCCCCCCCGTCCACCCCCGGGGGTGGCAGGGTGGCCAGCCACACCGGCGTGTCCGCGCCCTGGGCGGCCGTCCTGGGGCCGCCCCAGCTGCTCATGTCGGTGGCGCACCAGCCGGGGCTGATGCAGGGGGGGACGAGTGGGGTGCGGCGCACGCAGGTGAGGGGGGGGGCTCAAGGAGCGAGAACGGGCGGGGAGCGAGGGATCAATCGTAGCATACAAAAGCAGCACAAACTGCAAACTTTCATGATCTCCTTCTTGGCACTTGTTTGAAAGTGCAGTCTGGGATCTGCGCACAGCTGGCAACTGTTTGGCCGCGACGGGCGTGGAGGGGCCATCCAGACCCAAGGAAAGGCCGCGGCTGCGGCACCGTCCGCCCACTTGCGCTGTCGGTCCCGCCCCCCGCCCCCCGCCCACCAGACTGCGTTGACCATGATGCCGCGGCCCTCCAGCTGCTTGGCCAGCACGCGCGTGTAGGCGGTCTCCAGGGCCTACGGGGTTGGATGGGGGAAGATGGGAGGCGTTGTGTAATACAACATGATATGAGAATAAGATTTGCTGGAGCTGCGTGAGTTCAGGGGTTAGACTGCTGCAAATAGAACACAGCAGATGGGCACCAGCCTCACAGCAACGCACCTGCCGCCTCCACTCCTGCCACCCCTCCGCACCCACCACCGCCACACCGCGTCCGCCCCTCGCTCCGCCCCGCTGCGACCTGCGGCGCTGTGCTTCACTCCACTACCCCCCGTCCCTTGAACGCACGCGCCCCCCACGGACCCCAACCCCCCTGGGGCACCTTCGATATGCCGTACATGCTTGCCGGCCACCCCTCAGCCTTGTATGAGCCGGCCTTGATGTCAGCCACAAATTTGTCAGCCAGGGCCTCCAGCTGGGGGCGGTCAACAGGGGACTCGAACTGGGCCCTCAGGGCGGCGCCAGGGATGCGCGACAGGTCGCCGGCGCTGCATCGGGACGCAGACGAGGGGGCAAGGGGGTCGATTGTCTGTCAACGTGTTGTTGTAGTGCGCGCTGCTGGGTGCATTTCTTGGCCGTTGGCTGCTGGTGTTGGGGAGTCGCAGGGCGTGCGTGGGCTCCCTGCGCGAGAGGCGCTGCGGCTGCAGGCATGGCGGATGTCGTCACCGGCGGCATCTGAAAGCCCCGCCTGCGCCCCTCGCGCCGCTGCCAGCGCCGTCACTGCTGCAATTGAATCCGTGTGTGACAGACAGCACCGCGGCAGCAGCAAATCGAGTTCGTTGACCAGGGTTTGACCGCGGCCGCCCACCCGCTGCTGACGTTGATGATCCGCCCCCGCCCCTCTGCCAGCAGTGGCGCCAGCGCCTCGCACGCGTCCGCGGTGCCCCTGAAGTTTGTGTCTATCGTGGCCTTGCACTCCTCTGCGCCAAACACGTCCCCCTTGAACGCCACGCCGGCGTTGTTGACCAACACAACCAGCCTGCCGGGGTGGCGCGCCTCCAGCTGGGCTTTGAAGGCCTGATGGCGTGGGGTGTGTTGTATGGGGGGAGGAGGGGCGGCGGATGAGGGTGGGGAGCGGGGTGTTTGCAGCAAAGGTGTGGGAGGGTTAAGAACTGTTCAGGGGCCTCTGGCGGGACGGGACGGCCGAGCGACCAAACCGCATGTAGTTCGAGCGCTAGATTAGGGTTTAGGGTTTACGCGCCCGCAGGATGCGGCGCTCCCAGCGCCCGGCGCGCCCAGGCCCAAGCGCAGCGCCCCCGTAGGGACGGCGTGCCGCGCGGCGCCAGGGGGCGGCGCGGCGTACTCCCGTGTTGACGGCCGCTTGCGAGCGCCCGGCGCTTTGCAATCCGTTTCACCCCTTCGCCCGTTGCGAGGCCCCAGCCGCGCCGGCGCCCACTTCTATCGACGCTTTGTCGGAGATGTCCAGCCGTTCGAATCCCAGGGCCGAGGGATCTGAGATGGAGGGCAGCCCCTTGAGCTTCTCCAGGGCGGCGGCGCCCAGCTCGGCTGGGTATGTGAGGCGTGAGGCGCCAGACGAGTGGTGGGGCGCGGGTCAGTGGGATTTGCAGGTGGGGGTGGGGCCAGGGAGGGGGAGGAGGGTTGGTCATTGGGAAGGAGGGGTGTAACAGGGCAAGGCCGGCGCGGCTAATGGGGGCTTGCTTTGGGCCCTCGACGCACGGCAAAGCGGGCTCGCAAGCAGCAGGTGCGAAAAATCAAGTGCGCGCAACGACGGACGCCGCCGCCATGCTGTGTTTTCGCCCCATGTACACGCATCGCGGGCAGCTACTCACGGTTGCGGGCGGTCACGATAACGCGGAAGCCGGCCTCAGCTAGCAGGCGCGCAATCTCATAGCCGATGCCCTTGTTCGCCCCTGCGGCGCATGGCGGGGAGGCAAGGAAGGAGAGCGGCCCCATGCGATCGATCAGGTGCACTGGGCACGACGCATGGAGCCAGGCAGCGGCTCTGGCTTTTGCTGCATGAGCACTGGGTGGGTGTGACAGCGCGGTGTGTGCAGGCGTGACGCACCCGTGACGACCGCCACGTCCTCGCTACTCCACCACTTGGAGGCCATCTCCGGAGATTGTTGAGCACTTTGTCGGCGTCCAAAGAAGAAGGATCGCGCGATCGACCCGCTTCTCGACGATGTCAGTGCAGCCGGGACCAATGGCAAGCGTCGAGCGCCGAGCATTTTGAGCTGAACGCGTTGTTGCAAATACTTTATGCCAGTCGTCACTGCGCTGTCAACCATTCAGCATGCACAGTCGTCATGCTTGCGCAAAATTGCAGCTGCTGCCGCGGCTCCCCAGTCATCCCTCAATCCCCACCGCCGCGGGCTCCACATCGAGAATGATGCTGATCAGCATGGCGCTCTGGCGGCCATGCGTGACTAAACGAGGGGAATGAGCATACACATAACATGGTGGCCTGATGGCACAGGCAATGTGCGTCCGAGGCACCCCAGCATCAATGTATGGCTGTGTTTGTTCGCCTTACCCTAACTGTTTTGCAGCTCGTATGTGCAATCCCACCCATGTGTGTGCGAGCCTGGCCGCCCGTGTCCGGCGGCCCACCTTGACGAGATTTTCATCCGTTTTGCCCGGAAGGAGGCTCGGTTTTATCTATTGCTGGGGAGGCGCACGCACTCACCAACTCCACACTCGGCCGCAACCTCCTGTTGCTCCCCTGGTCTTGGACGCTTGGAGCGGTAACCCCTTACACACACACACACACGCACACACACGCACACACACGCACACACACGCACACACACGCGCACGCACGCACGCACGCACGCACGCACGCGCGCGCGCGCACACACACACACACACACACACGCACGCACGCACGCACGCACGCACGCACGCACGCACGCACGCACGCACGCACGCACGCACGCACGCACGCACGCGCGCGCGCGCGCGCACTTTCCGCAGGGGTGTCCCCTCGCTGCTGGCAAAGCATGATGTTGTGTTGTGTAAAGGTTATGCACAGAGCGCAGGTTCCCATCTTGTCCTGCAGGGCCAGTTGTCTCCTAGGCGAGTGTGAGCAGCGGCCCCTTGGTTTTGAGCCTGGCCCCGTCAGGTTTGGGGGTGATGCTCCATAAAATGAGCACAATGTACCGTGCCCGGTCAGGTTGGGGGTCCTCTTTGTTATCCTCTGTGATATCGGCGATGCAGCGGGACATGCGTATGCGGTGCCTAACTCAAAGCATTGATCAGCCCCTGTCTCAAGGATTTTGGATGGTGATCTGGGCACCATAACACGCATGACACAAGCCCTCGAGACTGGGGTGATCACCGTGCCTTGAACTGAGGCCCGACCGCCCAGCTGGCGCGTCCAAGACTGGATTAGTCACAGTCACGAGCCGTGTGCATACACGTACTTCAGTAGTTCAGTCCAGATACAAAAACCACATTATCTACACTAGACAGCAAATAGCAACCATGCAGCGCGCGCTCGTGATCAGGCACACTGTGCTGGCCACTACCGGCAGAGGCTTCGCCAGTGAAGCAGAAGCGAGCCCCGGCGTCATCAAAGTGGTGATGGACCTCTTCGAGAGGCACATGAACAGCCTGGACCGCATCCGCGCTGAGAACGAAGCCTTTCGGAAGGAGATCAACGGCAAGCTCGACAAGGTGAACGCTGAGATGGCCGAGCTGAGGCGCGAGATTCGCGACAAGAAGAGCGTCAAGTTCCCGTGGCTCAGCTGAACTCCTTGGTCCGCTGGCCGATGGGCGCTGTGCCGGTTGTGGCGTCGTAGCAGCCAGCCTAAAGCACTTGCTGTAGAGTGCCTGCGACACGCCTGTGTGCTGGAAGCTTGGGATGAGGCGGTGCGCCGCGTCCTTTGGGCAAGTACCGTATCGCACAAGGGGACCCTTGGCAGAGATTGCAGGGGCCTTCCTTTGATGTGCCTTCCAATAACCCACATGAGGGTGTTTTGCCTTGTAGCTTGCCGTTGTATTTCTAAGCACACAAGCCGGTTCCACAGCCCAGCTCACACGACTGCGCTGCTGCTGTGCCCCGTCTGCTGCTGTGCCCCGTCTGCCGCTTGTGCAACATCACCGTGGGGCGCGCGGTGTTTTTACTGCCCGCCAGACATTAACGCGGGTGGTGTTTTTACTGCCTCGGCCACTGGCCACCTGCTTCCCTCCAGGTGCTCCCGGGCGTGTTTGGTGCTGCAGCAGCCTCCTGGATTCGTGTGTGGGCTTTTGTGCAACAGCCACTGCAGCACCCTAGTGTATTGCCGCTCCAAGCTTGCCTCGCATCCACATACAGCGCGACTTGGCTCAGAGATGTAAATCGTTGCTGTTGATGTAGCGTGCACTTTTACGCCACAGCAGAACTTAGTGCAAATGGTTCCATGTCAACCAGCCCAGCCCATTCGGAGCGAGTCTGCCGTTCTTGACAGGCCACCCCCTCAAGGAGGCTCAGCTTTCAACCCTGTCTCCCCCAGGGAAGCTGTTGCGTGTTGATGTGGCGGACTGACCTTCTGCAGGGCCTGAGCAAGACCAACCCCACCAAGCTAATTCAGAATCTTCGCACACGCGCATGGGGTGGTTGGTCAAGGCGTTGCCATGATGCTGTCGCGCAGCCGCTCCACACCCTGGGTGCGCGCTGCACCAACACCCACTGTCGCCGCCCAGCACCCTACGTTTGTTAGCCAGGACCCGCTCTCGCCCATCAGCGTCTTCGACATCTCACCAATGGGCAGCTCAACAGGCGTCACAACTGGCAGCAGAACTGGCGGCGCTGACCCGCGCCTCGCCTTGTGGGCACTGACAGGTTATATCGCGCCTTCACGCACGGCAGGATGAATTGAGCAGGACTGTGGCTGGGATTGGGCTTGTGTACGCGCTCAATGCGGTGTTGTGCCTGATTTCACAGGCAATGTGTGTCCACGGCGCTCCAACAGCAGTCTGGTATTGATCTGTAGTGGAGTGACTGAATTGCAGCTTGTGTTGATTGTTCCACCCGCGCCGGCCCGGGTCTTGCGGCCCGGCTTGACGCACAAAAAACGCAAATTTCAATGCCTCGCTACCAATCAGGCAGGGAGACAGAACGACCGGCTAGTCCGGCCGCGTCTGCGTCGCCTCCGCCACAGATGGGACCAACGCTGCCCGCCAACCCGCTTCATACCAAAGCAGCAAGCCACCATGTCAGGCGCTCAGAAAATGTTGTGAAGGGGTGGGGTAGGAAAGGGCGGCCCTCCTCAAGGCGTGGGCGCATTGCCGCCGCGCTGTGGGAGGCCCTCCAAAAAAAGAAGCATTTATAAAAGGAGGGATCCGGCGAGTTGGGGCTCACAGCCGCGCCGAGGCCGGTGCGCGTGCCGCGGCCGCGGCAGGAGGAGGGTTGCAGGCAGGATAATGCAAAGATGCAGGGGGGGAGCCAGGGCGTGACGTAGGCGGGGTTAGTGGGCAAGGGCGACCCCCGTGCCAATGCTCTGGGCTCTAGATGACACCCAGCAGTCGAGAATTGGGGTTGAGCGAACACAACCGGATGCACTGGCCGCAGCGTTGTGGGCGCGCCGGCACACAAGGGGCGGCTACAACTCGGGCGCCCGCCGCAGCCTCCCGCCCCGCACCCACCGGCCGCCGCCGCTCAGTCTTAAGACCGGTGATAGCTGCTTGCGAGGGGTGGGGATGCGACGGGCGCGGGCGTACCGCCGGCGCACCCGAGCGAACAAAAAGCCCCCGGCGTGCGTGCGAGCGCGCCACCACCGACGCCGCAGCTGAGCCAAGGCAAAGGAACCCCCCGCGTCACGGCCAGGGCGGCGCCTGGGTCTCTCTCCCCCAGCCCGCGCCGCGCGTGTGGCGGCCGCAGGGTCATGTGACCGCAACCCACACGGCCATGTTTTGGCCGCTGCTGGCGAGCTTCCATTCCTTCTGGCCCACGTTGACGTTGGCTGAGGAGGGGGACCAGTCGCCGCGGCCAATCTTCATGGCGACCTTTGGGGGGTTCGGGGGGAGGGGTGT
>NW_014012501.1:0-15941 GCF_000611645.1 Monoraphidium neglectum
TCCCTGACGAGTTCCACCTCAGCACCCTCGACGCAGTGCTGGGGGCGCTGCCGGACCTGCAGCCGGGGGTGAAGCTGCACTCGGTGATGGCGTCGCTCATGGACCGCCTCGCACGGTGGGCTGGGGCAAGAGGGCGCCACGTGGTGGCGCGTGCGTCTCGGGGGCGGCGAGCCGCTGCTGCTCGGCGCATTGTTTTTCTTGGGATTTCAGACAACCCAAACAGCAGACGCGTGCGTGTCACACGGATTGGGGATGGATGAGCCCCACCAGGGTGCCTGCAGCCGGGGTCCGCATGAGGTTGCCGGTAGAAACCAATGACACGTGGTCGGATCCGTCCCCGCTTTGCCCCGCCGCCGCCGCCGCCGCTGCCGTTGCGGCGCAGGTACGCGGCGTCCGACCCCGCGGTGGTGGAGCAGCTGCTGGGCAGCCACGCGTTTGAGAAGTTCGTGGAGTCCATCAGCAAGGTGAGGGGGACCAGGTTGCCAACCGACGCCGACTGGCGACGATTCAGCGACGTGAGGCGCGACGCTGCCCCCTCGTGTTGCGGCCATGACCGCGCGCCCGCCCAACGCGTCCGCCTGCTTGGACTGTACATCGACTCCGACCACCCCCGGCATGCCCCACAGTGCCTCAGCCGCCCCCTGCCCTCTCTTGAATTGGCACCTGATTCCACAAGCGTGGATCATTCCAACAGCGTGCTTCCGCGGCGCGCCTGACAACTCTTTCTCATCCCATTCCAGCCCATCCGGTCCTATCCTGTACGTATCAATC
This sequence comes from Monoraphidium neglectum, assembly GCF_000611645.1. NCBI lineage: Eukaryota > Viridiplantae > Chlorophyta > Chlorophyceae > Sphaeropleales > Selenastraceae > Monoraphidium > Monoraphidium neglectum. The sequence continues at coordinate 772 of NW_014012501.1, forward strand.
CATCGCACCCTATTCCATCCTGTCCCACCCTATCCCATCCCATCCCATCCTGTTTCATCCAACTCTCTACCCTGTCCCACCCTCCTGACCGCAGGTGGCGGAGCTGCACGGTGACATCCCCGCGGCGTCACTCGTAGAGATGTATGTGGCCCTCATGAGGTTCACAGAGCAGGTGGGGGGGGGGCGCGTGTCGGCACCGCTGGCTGCTAGCGCCCGGGTAGCGTTCTCGACCCCCTGCTTCCAGCTACCCTGGTAGAGCAGTCCGCGTATTGTTTGGTTGTACACTTTACTCACTGCGCTTCGCAACGTGGCAGATTTTTCTTGGCGGGGGAGGGGAGGGCACTCGAAGGGAGGGAATGGGCATGCTTTGAGGGCTAGGGTTCCACAGGGCTGCCGGCAGCCATTGCGAGACGAGCACGGTCGGCCGCCCTGCCTGCGCGCAGGGCGGCACGCGCAGACACGCCTGCTGGCGCTTTGCAGCCCTCTGCCTCCCTTCCTGTGCGGACGCCCCCACACGCCTTGCCCTCTCTGTGTTGCCGGCTCCCCAAACCCGGGTTACTCACGCACGCTCACGCACGCACGCACGCACGCACGCACGCACGCACGCGTGCGCACACACACACACACACACACACACACACACACACACACACACCGTGCCCCAGGTCCACCCAGAGCGGCTGGACAATGTCAACAGGGTGCTGGGTGCAGCCCACACGGCGCTGGCCGCCAAGGTGGGACCCCGCGGCCCGGCCGGCCGAAGCGCACCTGTGCGCCAGCTTGCGTCCCAGCATGCGAACCGCACAACACCGTGCTTCGCCGCCGGCAGCTTCTGCGCACTTGCGCCCTCGCCGTGTGCCCTGCGCCAGACTGGCCACGCCAGTATGACGTCACGCCAGTCTAACGCCACAACCGCCCCCAACCGATGTTGACAGGGCGGCGTGTCGGGCGAGCCCAAGGCGGAGAAGGCCCTGGTGGCGCTGCTGCTGGCGCCGCTTGGCAAGTGCGCCCCCGTGGCCGTCCTTGGGCTGGTGAGTGGCCCCCTTTGCAAGCAGGAGACCTTTTGTGTCTGCACACTCGCTGCATCGCTGTTTCTTCCTTCCGCCAGCTGGGCTAGCATTACCAGGCAGAAAGCGGTTGGAACGGGGAAGGACCTGTGAGGAAGAGCAGAGGCTGACCCCGCCGGACGCGGCGAGGGCCCTCGCTCCGCCCCCACTGCTCCTGCCTCCACAGCTGCGGCCCTCCACAGGCCGCCGTTCCCGCCTACATGCACTGATTCAGACAAACGGCAAACCAATGCTTCTGCCGCACCCGGCCCATCCCAAACGCCCTCCCTGCAGAGCAACTTCCCGCCGCTGATGGGCCTGCTGCCCCCACGCACACACAAGGACGTCGCAATCAAGGTGGGGGCCCCAGCACCCCCTATGGTGGCCCCATAAGCTTCAGCCCCCTCCTCCTAGCGCCCGCCCGCCCAGCTCATGACAGCCCGTTGTGCCTGGCGGTGCCTTGGGCCCCGCCCCGGCGCAGCCAGTGCCACCTCCAACTGCGAGCTGACGAGCTCTCGAAGCGGTGCTCCCAAGTCCAGAGCTTTGGGGGATGTGGGTGTCCAAATTTTAATTGGGTCGAAGCGAGGGGTGCCGGGTTTGCCACCGCCCACCGCCCCGCCCCCTGGCGGCGGTCAAACCTGTGTTGACCGCAGGTCGTCCAGACGCTGCTCAGCCACGGCGTGCGCGTGGGCAGCCTGGAGTCGGTGCAGCAGCTGTTCAGGTTCATAGCGCCCCTGGTGGAGGAGGGGCCCGCAGAGGACGAGCCCGACGACGAGGTGCGCCGCTTGGGCACACACATGTGTGTGAGGGTGTGTGTGTGGTTGGGGGGATGGGGGCAATGGGTGCGTCTATGTGCTCGCGCGTGATTTTTTATCAGTTTGCTTGTGTACTTGTGCGTGAGTGCTGGCTTGTGTATGTGTACATGAGAGAGAGGAAGTCTGTGCCTCGCGTTTGTGAGTAGGTCTGTATGTGTCAGAGTGGGGGTGTGTGCGGGGTATGCGCGCGTGATCATGCTGTCTTCATGCTGGGTCCTGCCGTCGAGGGGCTTGATCCGTTGGGTGCGCTCGCGTCGTCCTGGCGGCGCGCCGTGTAACCTTTGCACCGCAGGCACACGGCGCGCCTGCCAGCCACGCGCCGGCGCCACCCCTCCCGTCAAGGCTCCTTTCGACGTGTCAATCGCAACCACCTGGGTCCCAATCGTGACCTGCAGACCCCACACGCACACCTCCATTGCATAACATCACGTCATGCTCCGTCAGCAGTGACCAAACAACCCTGCAGACAGGGGTACACCCTGCCTCCAGGGCAAGAGGGTACGCAACCGTTTTCTCCTGCTGACGTTCTTACATCATTTGTCTTTTGGCCCTCTCGCCCACGACAAACGGCAGGACATGGAGGACGAGCAGCTGCTCGTCTCGCGGCTGCTGCACCAGCTCGCGTCCGACGACCCCCAGAAGCACTTTGCCATTCTGGCGGCGGTACGCACCCACCTGGAGCGCGGCGGGCCGCGGCGCATGCGGCACACGTTCCCGGCGCTCGCCTTCTGCGCGCTGGAGGTGAGGCGCGCGCGTGCGCGTGCGCCCCCTCAGCCCGGGCAGCTGCCAGCGGTCGCGATCTCGGGGCCTGCTGCCGTCTCTGCATCTCAGTAGGGCGGGGCCCGCGCAACGCCGCGCCTCGGCGCCGCCGCCTTCACTTGCGCGCCGCCGCCGCCGCCCCGCGAGCAGGGCGGGCTCGGCCTTGCTGTTAAGTCCGCGTCTTACCTAACTCCCCATCCCCCCAGGTCGTGCGGCGCCTCATCGCCGCCGGCGGCCCCATCACCACGCCAGACAAGCCCGCCGACGCCGACGCCGACGCCGACGCCAGCGCCGCCGCCGACGCGGGCGCCGCTGCCGCCGATGGCGCGGACGCCGCCGCCGCTGCGGGAGGCGCCAGCGCGGAGGGTGCGCTGCAGTGGCTGCTGGGCGTCGCGCTGGCGCTGTCCGAGGTGCCCGCGCCGCTGCAGGCGCTGCGGCTGATGCTGGTGGCGGGGCACGTGTGCAGCGAGGAGGCCGGGCTGGAGCTGCTGACATACGAATTCTTCGAGCAGGTGCGGCTGGGGCCGCCCGGCCTGCGGGGCTCCCTAGAGCTGGCCTATCCGTCAGCACATCTCTCCCCTTGCCAACCCAACTCGACCCATCCTCACGTCCTCATCTCATTTCACGCGTGCTTTTCAAAATCCCACTGGGCCCCCCAACCCCATTCCCAAAGGCTTTCACTCTGTACGAGGACGCCATTGCGGACTCGAGGGCCAAGGTGCGTGGACGTGTGTATGAATGTGCGTGCCTGCGTGTGTGTACGCGGGCGTGTGTGTGCGCGCGCATGTGCATGTAGGAGCGTGTATGCGTGCTGTGCAGGGCGTGCGCACACGTGTGTATTTGTGTGTGCATGTGCATGTGTATATGCCTGTGTGTGTGTGTGTTTGGTTGATTGCATGCGTGAGGGCGTGTGTGCGTGAGCACTGGTGCCTACGATCGTGTGGGGGTGTGGGCGCGTGTATGTACGCCTGTGCGCGTGCCCATGGCGCCATGCGCACACATGTGCGTGTGATGTCAAGCTCACCACGGCGCAAATCAAGGTACACCCCCATGCCCGCCCCGGCCGTTCCCATCGTACAACCCCAACCCCTGCTCCTCCGCGCCCTTTTCCCTCAAACCCACACACACATACCATACCCCCCCATCACAACCCCAGGTCACGGCGCTGCAGGCCATCGTTGGCACCCTCCACCGCTGCCACAGCATCACCCCAGACAACCGCGACGCCCTCAGCCAGGCCGTCGCCGCCTACGCCGCCAAGCTCCTGAAGCGCGCCGACCAGTGCCGCGCCGCCTGCGGCACGAGCCACCTCTGGTGGCAGGACGGCCCCGCCCCCGGCGCGCAGCCGAAGCCCGCGCCCGCCGCCGCCGCCGCGCAGCCGCCGGTGCGGGACGCGGCGAAGGTGATGGCGGGCCTGAAGCGCGCCCTCAAGGCGGTCGGCGCCGCAAAGCAGCAGCGCGCGGCGAGCGGGCTCGCGGCGGCGCGGGCGGCGGGCGGCGGGTCTGGGGGCGGCGCGGGCGGCAAGGCCGCGGCGGCGGCGGCGGTGCACCTCGGGCTCTACGTCACAATTGCCAACCACTACCTGTACTATTTCGAGAAGGGCGTGAGCGAGATGAGCGCGGGCGTCGTGTCGCAGGTGGGCGGGCGGGCGGGGCCCACCAGGGCCGCGGGGGACGTGGCCGGGGTCCCGGGCCGAAGAACGCCCCACCTCTAACAGCATGCACCGCGGCGGCATGCGGCGCCGCGCTGGTCGTCACGGCCTCAGCTCCCATTTTCGACCCACACCGCACTTTGTCTCCGCCGCCGCCCTCCCGCCCCCCCTCGTTCACGGCGCGGCGCGGCCGCCCTTTGCCCCGTGTGCAGCTGCTGGAGCTCGTCAGCAGCGAGCTGGCCGCAAATGCAGACGCCGTTGAGCCGGACGTCGCCGCCTTCTGGGAGGCCACAAAGCGCCACATCGCGCACCAAAAGGCGCTCGAGGCCGGCGGCGGCGGTGGTGCCGCCAAGTACGCAGCGCTGAACGTGTGACGCGGCCTCCAGGGGCGATGCGGTGGGCGTTGTTGCAGCACTTTGAGCTGCTCTGGGGTTTGACTTTTGGCCGGCGGCCCCATGCTCTCTGTGAGCAACACTTGACTGCAAACTGCATGCCGTCCGCATGAGTGGTGCCGTGCCAAGCAGTTGCGGCGTGATGCAGGGCTCTCGCTTTACAAGTACGGTAATGCATGTGAAAGGCCCGCATGCGCGCACTGGCAAGTTTACAAGGCCAGTTATGGGTTCGGAACTTGCACGTGCTGCGAAAGCATGTGCATTGCACACGCGCGTCCCGAGAAAGCTTTCTCGGAGGAGTGCTGCTTCCCATGGCAGCCGCACCACCCGATCTGGGTGCCAACCGGTGGGGCCAGCTGAGGGCGCTGCCGTGTGCCATACCGCCGCTGCTTGAATCGCGGTGGCTGCAGGCAGCCTCAGCGTTCGACTGTAGACGAGTCGCTGTGAGCGGGATGCACATCTGCTGCTGCGCTCAGCCGCCAGCATCCCTAGTACTGCCGGGCGCGAGCAGCTGGCCGTCTACTCAACGAAGCGCCCCGCTGCTGTTTGGCTTGAAGGCGGCAGCTGCATTTTGCCTGCAGGTGCGAAGGTATGACGAGATACAATTACCCAGCGAGGATCAACTTGTGCGGCGCTTGAAGGTTTGCGCCTCGCAGCGCCTCGAGCACAAGCAGTTAGTTTGCAGCGAGAGCATGCAAGACAGCCTGCACCGCCACCACCCAAGCCACTGCCAGTTTGTAAACCAGCATCTCAAACATTGATCTGCCGCGGCAATTGAGCAGCATGGCCGCCATTGCTGCCCAAACCACCATGCAACCCAACCACCGGCACCCACCGCTTGCGATCGCGCATGAATCGCAACCATCAGTCGCCATGCTTGTAGTGCCTGTCGCTGTCCGCGCCGACCTCCATAATTGCATGCGCTGTGCCCATAAGCACGTAGCCAATTATTAGGCCTGCCGCGACACCCAGCACCAGCACCACCCCAAGCTCCAGTGGCGTCACGCGCCCCCCGCGCCCGGCGAGCAGCGAGCCTGACATCACAGTCACTGTACACGCGAGGTGTACAGTACAAAACTGCCCAATCACCAAACCTGCAAGCTGCGGTAGCGCATCAGGACTGCTACGGGTCCGCGACGCTCAACAAGGACACAAGCAAATCGATCTCATGGCACTGTTGGGCGCTTCAAAATGTAAAAATATCTTTGCAACACAACGCGGGGATGTCGGCACATTCGTTTGCAACTGTGCATGTGTAGACGCATGTGCGAGCAAACTTCCCACAGCTGCTGGCAGGGCGGGACTGCACACCACTACACCACAGTCATGGCCATGCTCTGTTTTCGGCTTGAATTATTGTTGACTATGATCAATACACCCCATTACGATAGTCACTGCACAATCATGCCGGCTTAGTGCAGGGCATTTCTGCAGCCTCGATCCACGCTGCGAAGCTGGCGAGGATCGACGGTCACGCCGCTCATGCACGGCCTTGCAAGCCCAACCTCTTGCCTGACGCAACTGTCAACGCATTGCGCATAGCATCTGCAGCATGCAAGGTTTGCTGCTGCATCTGAGAACGCCTCCTGCGGCACTTGCACAGGTGCATGTGTCGACAGCAGCAGGGACAGGTGTTGACCCCTATGGACCCCTGATGAGGTTGAGCCGCTCCGAGCTCGCTCCCGCCCCTCAGATGCCCCTATAAGTCCTGCCTTGCACTACAGGAGGCCATCTACCTGCCCGTATGGCGTTGCACGGCTCAGGCGGGGCCCCGACCCAGGAACCAATGCCCAACCCCCAGCCCACTCGGAGCGCCAGGAGTGCGCGTGTGACCACGACAGTTGTAAAAAGCGACATATGTCCATATCGCAGGTGCACGTGGCATGCGCGCAGGCCAGTCAGCGCAATGCCGCGTGTGTGGAGAGCCCTGGTTGTGGTCGAACAGTGCGGCGAGCCCGCATGTGATATAACGACACCCTGATCGGTGGAATGTTTGCGCCTGATTGCGGCCTGGTTGTGGCTGCATAGACGTGGTAGCCTTTTCTGGCTTCTCACCCGCTGCTTTTTCTCAGCGTTCATTGGCGTCGCCCCGCATTGCACCACAGCAGTATTTGCATCGTGTGGCCGCGCAATTGGGTTGCGCCTATACCAAACACCGGTGCAAGTCCCTTTCCGACTGCACCAACGCAAACCAGGAGACCCCGCGAACAGCCGAGCCGGGCTCCAATATGGAGGCCACGGCGCAGAAAGCGCACGTCCCTCTTGGGACGTGGCGGTCCAAGCTGCAGCAGGCCATGCGCCCAGTTGTGCACCGCCGCCCGCTGACGAGCGCGGCTGGGCGCGCGAATGCTTCCGCGGACTCCAGGCCGCTGGCCCCGATGATGCCAGCCTCTGGCAACGGTGCCACAGTCGAGCGCGTCCTGGACGCCATCAGGCGCAGCCCCCTGGGCCTGGAGCTGCCCAGCGACTATCCGGGCCTGGCTAACGTCGCTTCGTCGTTGGTGGGCCTCCGCGCCGCCACGCTGCATTGCTGCACGGGCCCCCGTCGCCTCCCTCAGCTCCCCACTTATCCCCGTTGGCGACCCATTGCTTTGGCGCCGGTTTTGCCTGCGCCAATGGGGCCCTCCACACGCTTAGGCTCGCTCGCTGCCCCTGGAAGCCCAGTGTCACTCGGGCCGGGTGTGTGCAGGTGCGTGTGGCTGCCACCGCCGGCCGACGCCCCTCAACGCTACATACTCACAGGACGAGGACGACATCACAGAGGCTGCCGTGCGCCTGGTGCGCGAGCACGGCCTGCTGGACGCCAAGGCCATGGTGGCCTCCAACCTCAAGGTTTGTTGGGCGGTGACGCCAGAACACATGGACACCCACGACAGCGCAGAGGGGACGGGCCGCCTGAGCGCGCCGCCTCCGCGCGCAACCCGTTTGGATTCAGTCTGTGTGGCGATTCCACGGCTTGCTTCGATGGCTCTGCACAGTCCTGCCCGCCACGCGTGGGCCAGCATGAGGTGCGTGCATGGGAACGCTCGCCATGCGCGGGCCCCACATGTGCAGCCACAGCCCGCATGGCTCCGAAAATGCATCCTCGTGCCCCATGCGCCCTTCTCCTGTTGCCCATGCAGCTCCTGGGACGCCCCTCGGACTTGGAGGTTTTCAAGACTCTGCAGGTGCGGGCGAGTGCTTTCGGGCTGAGGCTCGGCGCATGCGTCTGAAGAGCGGGCGCCGCCGCATGCGAGGCGGACCAACGGGGCATCTCCCCTTCCTGTTTGTATTTTTGGTCGGCCGCCCGCCAGGCGCGCATCTTCGCGCTGAGCACTACGCGTGTCCCCGCCCGTCCGCTTGTGCGCGCAGTCCGACGGCGGCTCCCGCCGCCCGCGCGCATCGTCGTCTGCGGTCCTGGGCGCGCTCCTGCGCAGCCCCCTGATGCTGGACCTGCCCGCCAGCACCCCTGGCCTGGATGTGGTCGCGACCCTGGTGAGTTCGCTCGCATTTGGCAGTAGCGCCGCCACACCTGCCGTTTGTGTAAGCAGCTCTGCTCGTCTGTGACAGCGTACCCTGCCCCCGCCCTTTGGCTCGGCACACTAGGCGCTCACCTTATGTGATACTGCGCGCGCTGGGACCCTGTGCCCTGCCTGCAGTCCGAGGAGGAGGTGATGGCGGCGGCGGTGGCGCTCGTGCGCGAGCACGGCCTGCTGGACGCCAAGGCGATGGTGACCAGTGACGTCACCGTGCTCAAGTCGTTCACCGACTACTACAACGCTCTCGCCAGCAACACCGAGCAGCTGCTGATGGTGCGGCCCCTGCGCTGATGCTCACCGCAGAACCTTTACTTGGGACTGCCGCTGTGCTGCAGGTGCCGTAAAGAGATATGCAGAACACGGGAGCGCTCCTAGCTGGTTTGCTGACTGAGAGCTCGGGCATGCCGCGTCCTCCGCCCATGCAGGAGAGCGAGGCCGAGTTCCTGGCTGCCATGCCCTCGCCCTCGCGCTTCGACGCGGTGCTTGAGGCGCTCAAGCGCAGCCCCCTGATGCTGGAGCTCCCGATTACCACGCCCGGCCTGGCCGCCGTGGCTGACCTGGTAAGCAACAGGAGCAGACGTTACGGTTTCCTTGCCGTGCCGGCCTGGCTGGGTGCGCATCAAATGCCGACCGAATGTGTGTCACAATGCGCAGAGCAGATGCGTGCTCAACCTTTGCAAGCACGCCCGTTTTGAGCTGCAGCAGCTGACCGCTGGATTCCTGTGCGTTCATGGCTGGATTTGTGCAGTCCGAGGATGCCATTATTGGGGCCACCGTGGTGCTGCTGCGCTCTGAGGGCCTCTTTGAAGCCAAGGAGCTGCTTAGGAACGACGCATCGGTGGGTGGCGAGGGTTGGTTGTGGGAATGCAGTAGAACGCGGTCCAGCACCGCAGTGCTGCCATGGTGTGAGCGCGGACACAAATGGTGTGGGTGAGGAAGTTGCTGCGGCTTGTGCGCTGCCGGTTTCTGTGTCCCTTTTTGCCTGAAATAGCAGGCCTGTGTGCTGGCTGGTATTGCAGATTCTGGTGCCGGCTGCAAAGGAGGCAGCCCGCATCGAGGCCGAGGAGGCCGCCGCCCGCGCCGCCGAGCTCGCCGCCGCCGAGGCGGAGGCCGAGGCAGCTGCCTGGGAGGAGAACGGATACGTGGCCATGCCCTCGCCTGTGTACGCTGCTGCGCCGGCGGCTCGGGCAGCCCCTGCCGTGCGCGCGACTGGCGAGGTTGCGCGCGTGCTGGAGGCGCTCAAGCGCAGCCCCCTGATGCTGGAGCTGCCGGCCAACACCCGCGGCCTCGAGGCTGTGACCCGCCTGGTGAGCGGCGCTGGCCTGGTGGCAGTAGGCTCTAACCTACCAGTCGCCCTGCTGTCTTTGGTTGATGCGGCCGTCAGTTGTGACCTGGGTCAAGCATGCCAAACTAGCGTTTTGTGCTACCCACCGGGCATTTCAAAGCACGCACCACGGTTGACCTCTGCAACCCTGTGCCGCAGGCCGATGACGCCATCATCGGGGCCACCGTGGTGCTGCTGCGCGCCGAGGGCCTCTTCGACGCCAAGGAGCTGCTAAGGAGCGACGCATCGGTGGGTCACTTTGCGCGGCAGAGGGTATCAGCGGCTGGCACAAAGGGTTTCCCCGCGCGTGGCGGTCCTTGGAGCCAAGGAAGCAGGCGTTGCCGCACAGGGCACCAGCAGGATTTGCCATTTAGCGAGCTCATGCTTTCACCCTCTCTGCAGATCTTGGTGCCGGCTGCAAAGGAGGCGGCCCGCATTGAGGCCGAGGAGGCCGCCGCCCGGGCCGCCGAGCTTGCCGCTGCCGAGGCCGAGGCTGAGGCCGAGGCTGAGGCTGAGGGGCGGGCCACCTGGACAGCGCCGGCATACACCGCTGCTCCGGCGCCCCCGGCCGTGCGCGCAACTGGCGAGGTGGCGCGCGTGCTGGAGGCGCTGAAGCGCAGCCCGCTGATGCTGGAGCTGCCGGCCAATGCACGCGGCCTGCAGGCTGTCACCGGCCTGGTGAGCAGCGCTGTTGCTTGGACGGCAGGGTAGGCACAGCGATAGGACTGCCAGCTAGTGAGGCTACGAAGCTCAAGCCTCTCAGCTCTGTCAGTGGCGCGTGCTGGACCAGCGGATTTTGCAACACATCAGGATTGCCACACATCCCCACTTCGACCGTCTGCCGTAGGCCGACGACGCCATCATCGGGGCCACTGTGGTGCTGCTGCGCGCTGAGGGCCTGTTTGACGCGAAGGAGCTGCTGAGGAACGACGCATCGGTGGGCAGCCGGGGTGAAGTGGGCGGCGCCCAGGCTTGTATCTGTGGCTGTGTGGCGTGTTGCAAAGCCCGCAAAGCTGCGCTGCCCTACAGTGGCGCCCAGGGCCCGCTGCCTGGGCGTTTGGAAAGATCTTGACAAGGGAGAGTTTGTGGCCTCACCCCTGCAGATCCTGGTGCCAGCTGCAAAGGAGGCCGCCCGCATCGAGGCCGAGGAGGCAGCGGCACGCGCTGCCGAGCTTGCTGCTGCCGAGGCAGAGGCCGAGGCTGCTGCCAGGGAGGAGGAGGGTTATGAGGCCGCCCCTGCGTACTACGCTGCTGCCCCCGCCGTGCGGGCGACTGGCGAGGTGGCGCGCGTGCTGGAGGCGCTCAAGCGCAGCCCGCTGATGCTGGAGCTGCCGGCCAACACCCGCGGCCTGGATGCTGTGACCGGCCTGGTGAGCAGCACAGTGACACGGGGGCTGATGTGGATTTGGGGGTGGTGCGGCCATTGGGGCCCAACAATATGACGATGCACACGGTGCATTTCTCAGTGTTCAGGCCTCTCGCTCTGCCGACTGTACGGCTCGACACTTGGCGCCCCAGGCCGATGACGCCATCATCGGGGCCACTGTGGTGCTGCTGCGCTCTGAGGGTCTCTTTGACGCCAAGGAGCTGCTGAGGGCGGACGCATCGGTGGGTGGCTAAGCGTTCAAGGGGCCGTGGCTTGTTTGGGGGTTCATTAGGTTCGGACTGCCATGTGTAGTGGGTAGAGGTCTGGTGAATTGCACTCGATCTTGCCCTGCAACCCGCTTGGTTGCCTGCCCCCCCCCAGCTCCTGGTGCCTGCTGCCCGGGAGGCGGCCCGCCTGGAGGCGGAGGAGGCTGCAGCCCGCGCCGCCGAGCTCGCCGCCGCCGAGGCCGAGGCCGAGGCTGAGGAGCAGGCCGCGTGGTCGGCGCCGTCGTACGCTGCTGCTGCGGCCCCTCCGGCGGTGCGCGCGACCGGCGAGGTGGCGCGCGTGCTAGACGCGCTGAAGCGCAGCCCCCTGATGCTGGAGCTGCCGGCCAACACCCGCGGCCTGGAGGCCGTCACCGCCCTGGTGAGCAGGACGGCGCGTCCAGACGCTGCAGAGAGCGCAGCCTGAGTACTCTGCTGCGCCGCAGGCCGACTTGGTGTCGTGGGAACGACTGCGGTCAGATGCTGTTCATGCCTGCGCTGAGTCAGCACACACAGTCGTCACGAACAAAACACAAAACGCGCGGCTGCCTCATCCTGACTGCAGGCTGACGACGCCATCATCGGGGCAACCGTGGTGCTGCTGCGCTCTGAGGGCCTCTTTGACGCCAAGGAGCTGCTGAGGGCGGACGCCTCGGTGGGTGGCTGCAGGGTGTAGAGGTTTCTGACGGCTGTGAGTCCTGGATTCTGCTGTTGCTGTGGTTTGAATTGCAAGGCAGGCCGCTCGATGCCCTCTATATGTATAGACAGAGCCTCTGACCACTTATCTGGCTTGATTGCCTGTCCCCGCAGCTGCTGGTGCCTGCCGCTAAGGAGGCGGCCCGCATTGAGGCGGAGGAGGCCGCCGCTCGCGCCGCCGAGCTCGCCGCTGCCGAGGCCGAGGCCGAGGCCGCCGCCAGGGAGGAGGAGGTGGCCGCGTCGGCCTGGGCCGCGCCCGTGTACGCCGCCCCGGCGGCGCCTGCGCGTGCGCCCGTGCGCGCAGCCGGCCCTGAGGCTCGCGTGATTGAGGCCATCAAGAGCAGCCCCCTGATGCTGGAGCTGCCAGCTGGCGCGGCGGGCCTGTCCGCCGTGGCCGCCCTGGACGACGCCACCATCAACGCGTCGTGCGTGCTGCTGATGCGCGTGGAGGGCCTCTTCGAAGCCAAGCAGATGGTCAGGGAGGACCCCACGGTGAGGCGCGGGGCCCACGTTGGCTGACTGGGACGGCAGCTGGCGGCTGCCGTCACGGATCTGCCTGTTGCCTGGTCTGGGTTGATGGGCGCTCCTGCCGCCTGCTAAGGTATCAGCTGGTCTTGAGCCGCCGCCTCTGGACCGTACTTCTGAACCACGTGGTCTCAACCACCGTGTGTACTGCTCTTTCGTCAGATCCTCCTGGACGTGGCTAAGGAGGTGGCCCGCATTGATGCTGAGGAGGCCGCCGAGCGCGCCGCCGAGCTCGCCGCCGCCGAGGCTGCCGAGGCCGAGGCCGCCGCTGAGGCCGCGGCGCCCGCGCCGTGGTCGTCCTACTCCGCGCCCGCCAAGGCGCCCGTGCCCGTGCGCGCCCCCGCTCCGGCCCCGGCCGTGCGTGCGACTGGCGAGGTGGCGCGCGTGCTGGAGGTGCTCAAGCGCAGCCCCCTGATGCTGGAGCTGCCGGCCAACACCCGCGGCCTGGAGGCTGTGACCCGCCTGGTGAGCAGTGCAGTGACCAGGGCGCTGATGTGGATTTTGCAACCTGGTTGTATGGAGCTGTATGCTCTGCACGATGTTGAGCTCCAAGCTATGACAGCCGTTATTGCTGACAAGCGCGGGACTGCCCGCTCCCTCATGCAGGCCGATGACGCCATCATCGGGGCCACCGTGGTGCTGCTGCGCGCTGAGGGCCTCTTTGACGCCAAGGAGCTGCTGAGGGCGGATGCCTCGGTGGGTGGCAAAAGTTGGTTGTGGGCATGCAGTCAAAGCCAGTCATCTGCTTCAGTGTTTTGTCGCTCAAGGTGTAAAAAGGAAGGCAGCGGAAAATGCTGCAGGACACAAGCGTTATGTACTGAGGTTGTTTCAAACTTTGCCTTTGATTGACACATTGGTGCACCCATGGCCCCACTTGCCTGGCAGATTCTGGTGCCAGCTGCGAAGGAGGCAGCCCGCATTGAGGCCGAGGAGGCCGCCGCCCGCGCCGCCGAGCTCGCCGCCGCTGAGGCCGAGGCCGAGGCCGCCGCCAGGGAGGAGGAGGATGCCACTTGGGCAGCGCCTGCGCCTGTGTACGCCGCCCCGGCGGCGCCTGCGCGCGCGCCCGCGCGTGCGCCCGTGCGTGCCACCGGCCCCGAGGCGCGCGTGATTGAGGCCATCAAGAGCAGCCCCCTGATGCTGGAGCTGCCAGCTGGCGCGCCGGGCCTGTCTGCCGTGGCCGCTCTGGACGACGCCACCATCAATGCGTCGTGCGTGCTGCTGATGCGCGTGGAGGGCCTGTTTGACGCCAAGCAGCTTGTTAAGGAGGACCCCACGGTGGGTGGCAGCTGAGGGGTTGGTGCTGCTTGGGACTCTGTTTCATCAAATCTCACGTATGGCGCCACACGTTCTCCACGAAAAGGATTACAACGTTTTCCATTCCGCTCTCCTTGTACCCTCATTGCTGCCGGCAACATGCTGCACTCAGCTGCCCTGCGTGAGCGTGACGCTGCCTGCTGACTCCCTCCCCTCCCTCCCCTCAAGATCCTCCTGGACGTGGCTAAGGAGGTGGCCCGCATTGAGGCCGAGGAGGCCGCCGAGCGCGCCGCCGAGCTCGCCGCCGCCGAGGCCGCTGAGGCCGAGGCCGCTGCTGAGGCCGCAGCGCCCGCGCCTTGGTCGTCCTACTCTGCGCCTGCGCCTGTGTACGCCGCCCCGGCGGCGCCCGCGCGCGCGCCTGCGCGTGCGACCGGCCCCGAGGCTCGCGTGATTGAGGCCATCAAGAACAGCCCCCTGATGCTGGAGCTGCCAGCTGGCGCGGCGGGCCTGTCTGCCGTGGCCGCCCTGGACGACGCCACCATCAACGCGTCGTGCGTGCTGCTGATGCGCGTGGAGGGCCTGTTTGACGCCAAGCAGATGGTCATCGAGGACCCCACGGTGAGGGGCAGCAGGCTGAGTGATGTGGAAGCTGCGTTTTTGGGGGTCACGCAGCGCTGTCGTGACTCCTGTGCAGGTGGTCAGCCTCGCCAAAACTTGACTCCTAGCCATGCGGACCTGAGGCACACCATGGCGCCCCCCACTCCTCAGATCCTCCTGGACGTGGCTAAGGAGGTTGCCCGCATCGAAGCCGAGGAGGCAGCTGAGCGCGCCGCCGAGCTTGCCGTCGCAGAGGCCGCTGAGGCCGAGGCCGCCGCTGAGGCCGCGGCGCCTGCGCCATGGTCTTCCTACTCCGCGCCCGCCCGCGCCGCGCCCGCACACACGCCCGCGCCCGCCAAGGCCGCCGCGCCCGCGCGCGCCCCCGCGCCGGCCCCGGCCGTGCGCGCGACTGGTGAGGTGGCGCGCGTGCTGGAGGCGCTGAAGCGCAGCCCCCTGATGCTGGAGCTGCCGGCCAACGCGGCGCGCCTGAGCGCTGTCACGAGCCTGGTGAGGCTCGCGCCGGCCCACTTAACTGCACCTCCGCTGCCGTGGACCACGCCCAGCCAGCAGCCTGCTGCTGCCTGCAACCCGCATCAATCCAATCAGCGCCTTCTTTGGTGTTGAGAACCCTGCATCATCCACTCACACTGCGCGCCGCACCATCCTGCGCTGAACCTGCCTTAGAACCAACGCCCAGCACACCAAACCCAACACGAAACCCGCTGCACCCCAACCCCTGCAGTCTGACGACCTGGTGGTGGACGCCACCCTGGTGCTGCTGCGCCAGCACGGCCTGCTCGACGCCAAGGCCATGGTTGCCGCTGACGTCACCGTGCTGCTGCCCGCCGCCAAGGAGGCGGAGCGCCTGGCCGCCGAGGCCCTGCGGGAGGCCGAGGCCGAGGCCGCCGCCCTGGCGGCCGCCGAGGCGGAGGCGGCGGCGGCCGAGGAGGCGGCCGCGGCCGCC
>NW_014012501.1:16245-16896 GCF_000611645.1 Monoraphidium neglectum
GGAGGCGGCGGCGGCCGAGGAGGCGGCCGCGGCCGCCGCGGCCAAGCCGGCGTTCGCGGCCTGGGCCGCGCCCGCGTACGCCCCGGCCGCGCCCACGCCCGCACGCGCGACCGGCCCCGAGGCTCGCGTGATTGAGGCCATCAAGAGCAGCCCCCTGATGCTGGAGCTGCCAGCTGGCGCGGCGGGCCTGTCTGCCGTGGCCGCCCTGGACGACGCCACCATCAATGCGTCGTGCGTGCTGCTGATGCGCGTGGAGGGCCTGTTTGACGCCAAGCAGATGGTCAGGGAGGACCCCACGGTGAGGACCTGATGGGCCGTTGTCTGCGCCTGCGGGCGCACGGCCTGCTACCGCAACTCAAACGGCTGCCGGTCAAGCACCAACTTGCGTGTCTGATACCACGCTGGCTGACACACCAGCGTAGGGCCCGCAGCTGCAGCTGCACCCAGCCAGCTGCTGCGAGTGATGTGCCAGCCATGATTATTTCCGCATTGCCACCCATCAGATCGAGCAAATTCCACCTGAAACCCCTGCGATCCTCGCTCTGCCCTCAAACATCAGATCCTCCTGGACGTGGCTAAGGAGGTGGCCCGCCTTGAGGCCGAGGCGGCGGCCGCCCGCGCCGCCGAGCTCGCCGCCGCCGAGGCCGCCGA
>NW_014012500.1:0-16579 GCF_000611645.1 Monoraphidium neglectum
GGGTCGGGTGGGGTGGGGCCGGGTAGGTGAATTTGAGGTGGTTCATTGGAAGGATTAAGTGCAGGGTGCACACGCAGCAAAACTTTATTTCAGGCACAAGACCGCGCGTCTGGAAGCACGGCCTCACACCCCATGCCCGCCATCCCACTGCACGTGCCGCATGAAGCAGCAGCACGCGCCGCAGCGTCTCCCCTGCGTATATACATTCATGTGATGGTCGCGCACCCAAAGTCGCAGATTTTGACGAGGGGCAGCGGCAGGCCCTCCACACTGTGCAGCAGCGTGTTCTCCAGCTTGATGTCCCGGTTGGACACGCCCTGAATTCGGGGGCGATGATGCGAGCCCAAAACGTGGGGCGATTATGTGAGTCTAATCCTCAGTCTTGACTTAACCGCTGCTTGCATTGAATGCAGATATGGTGAAAGACACCCTCCTGTCACCGCCACAGACACTCACCCTCCCTTTCCCCCATAAAACTTCAAGACCGGAGCGGCCATTACCCAACCTGCAGCGGTGGCAGCCAGAAGCCTGGACGCGCCCCCAACCTCCAGCATATCGCACGAACCCGCATGCCCATGGCCCTCAACCCCATTCGCGCGGCTTGCCAGCCCGCTCGGCCCCACACACCTTGCGGTGGCAGTAGTCAAAGGCCAGCACCACCTGCTGGAAGAACCAGCGCGCCAGTGGCTCCTTCAGGCGCTGCCGCTGCTGCACGTACGCAGACAGCGACCCACCGCTCGCAAAGTCCATCACGCTGTGTGCACGGAGGGCCGGGAAGCGCGCACGCGGGGGATGATGTGGGTGGCGATGCAAGGCGGCTTGGGGCGCGGTTCACAGGGCTGGGGCGGGTGCAGTAGGTGGATTGTCTCGAGGTGGGTGAGGCGGAAGCAGGGGCAGGGGCCGGCTGGGGGCGCCCTCACATGTTAATGTGACGCGGTGACACAAACACCTCTCTGAAGGCCACCACCTGCGGCGGGCAAGAGTGCGTACGTGTGTGCGTTTAGGTAGGAATACATGTGTGTATGTGTGTGTGTGTGTGAGTGCATGTGCTGTGCGCATGCAAGAGGCATAGTGTACGTGTGTGTGTGCATGCGCGTGCGTGCGTATTTTGTGTGTCTGTGTGTGTGTGTGTGTGTGTGTGTGTGTGTGTGTGTGTGTGTTCAGCATTTATGCTCGCGTGCGTACACACGCGAGGGTGAGCAGCACCCTGCCGCTGTCCCGTTGCAGATGCAAGCAGCTGCCGTGGTGCCAGGGTGCCCACACATGCCCGACCCTGTGGGCCACGTTGGCGGACAAGATCTGCTGACACCACGCAACCTGATCGACAGGCGCATATCTGGGTCAGCCATGAAACAGCCGCGTCCCAATGGCCCAACCCCAGGCGGCCGTGCGCTGCCTGCAAGCCCTGTAACCCACATGATGGTGGATCAGGCCCGAGTGGTTCAGGATCTCTGATTCCACATAGCGTGCCTGCAGGAATTCCCGCTCCTGCGACGGGCGATGCGGTGCGCCGCCGTCGTTGGGTGCTGGGGGCGGCGAGGGGGGTGGCCGGCAGCAGGCCGCTTCTGAGCTGCACGGTTGCTGGCCCCTGTTTTTCGCGCAAGATATCCCGATGCCGCGTGGCGCTGCCATGCACACGGGGCCATGAAGGCAGCCGCGTGGCGCTGCCATGCACACGGGGCCATGAAGGCAGCCAGTGCACACTGGCGGATGACCGGGACGGGCGGGACCCAAACTCCAGCAGCCCCTCCGCCGGCAACGCTGCTGATCGCCCGTTCTCAACGCGCGCACCAGCTTTTTAATCGCCACCAGCTCGTTGGTCTCCTTGTTCCTCGCCAGGACCACGCACCCAAAAGTTCCTGCAAGGAGGACCCCATGTGCACGAGCGCACGCTCAGCATGGGCGTAGTGCGCCGCCGAGAAGCTGGGCGCCCAGATGTAGTCAGGTTCTGCGCACAGCAGCGTTTCTAACGTGGTCCACAGCGTCAAAGGTGTGCCGCAAACAGACGCTAACCTTTGCCAAGGTTCTTGATGAACTGGTACTTGCTGCTTCGCATCCCGTCGCTGCTGCTCGGGGCCTGACTTGGAACCATCGTGCTTGCTGGACGCGCCCTTGCCTTCTCCTTGGGATGGCTTTTGAACGGATGACTGGTGCGAACGGCCATGTATATGAGTGCGGCGTCAGGGAGCCTTGATGGCTTCCGCGAGCCTCTTCGGCACCTGCTTGGCAACTGGCCCCGCTGCTTGCTGGGCAGCACGTCGGTTGCCTCGTCTTTTTGAGCCCAGGAGGTTGTTTCCCAGCCCATTAACCTGAAAATTTGACGGCAAATCTCGCTCCCTACCGGTGCATGAGTAGCGTCGCCGGCGTCCGACCCCTGTAGGCACCACGGGCAGGAGCTTGCGCCCTGCAGATCGGCATGCTACTCGTATAGTGGCATGCATTTAGTGATTGTAAGCCATACAAGGACCGTGCGTGCCGCACAAGGGGTGCAGCAACCCGGTAAATTGCGTAGCCCGACCGCGCGGGCTTCGCCGGTGCAGCGACATGGAGCCGTGGATGGATTGGTGTGTGTGTGAACCAAGGATAGGTGGTGTCGTTGTGGACTTAGGGCAGAAGCTTCGACAAGATTCAGGACACACAAGTAGGTTGTGACAACACCCAGCTGCCTGCTGTCCTCAGGGCCAGGTGCAAGTGCCCCTGACAACCAGTGCGCGTGCCAACGGACGCGTGTGAGCTGCTTGCAAACAGGTGCGCTCAGCTCAGAGACAGCCGGGAAATCTTTCTGTAACTGGAATGTCGCAATATTGCCTTGGTCATCCTCCCAGGCCCTGATAGACACAACACACACACAAACACACACACACACACACACGCGCGCGCACACACACACACGCACACACACATACACACACGCGAGCGCGCGCGCACAAACACACACACACACACACACACACACACACACACACACGCGCGCGCAAGCACGCACACACGCAAGCACGCACGCACGCACGCACGCACACGATGTCACATGTGCACAATGCACAAACAAGCACAGATGCACATGCACTCAAATTTTCACAGCTCTTTCGCGTGGCCCAGCCAGCCCCACTGCTCAGCCTCCGTCTCCACCCTGTACGGGTGATAAGTAACTTTGCACTAGCTGATCAACACTGAATTCAACCCCATTTTGTTGGTCAAACAGCAGCAGTCATTCAGCTGTCACGTGCAGGAGCAAGACAGGCCGTCTGGCAGCTCTGTGTTTGGCAAGTGGCCCCGATGTACTGCACTGCAACCATTGTGTGCGCAGAGCCTGCAAATACATATCTTTGCTGAGCACTGCAGCTGCTGGTGCGTTTCTCGCTGGCTGGTGATGCGCATGCCCTGCAAGGGACTGAGCCCATCTGGGCGACGCCAGCCGGAGTCCACAGATTGATGCGATTCAGCCCGCACATCTGGCTTGGCAACTCCCTGGCCTGCAAGATGCAGGGTGATACTGGACCCCAAAATTATAATGCGCAGCACACATCAGGCGCGTTTGCTTGGGGCCCATTGCGCTGCAGCTGAAGGGAGCCTCACAGTGTTCAGTGCAAGGGGACACGCATTGGCAGCAGGAACCGCAGCCGCGCCCGCAACACCAGTTTGGCCGGTAGGATGCTGGTGGGGTGCTTCTCCTGGTTGCCTCAGGCCTCAGGAGTAGGGACATCCTGGCCGTCACACTGCTGCCAGCACGCTCCTGCTCCCTTGCAAGCGCATGCCAAGCATGCTGATCATGGGCGCCTCGCTTGAGCTGCGCCAACCCAGACTGTACCGCGGCGTGCCTGTGGTGGTGTCAGTAACTGTTCCCCGCAATCTGATTGCTGTTGGCCTGTCCCTGTGGTTGCCAACATGGGAAGGGGGTAGTACCAGTGCATGGCAGGAAAGGAGATTGTATCACTGCACAGCGTATCGCCAAATGTGGTCGGGCACGCTCACGCGTGTGGTTGAGCGGTGACGCCCAGACGGAGGCGGCACACTGACAGGGTGCCGCTGGCCACATGAGCGTTTTGATGGCATTTCCGGCAGAGATCGTTACACCCCGACGACCCGTATGGGTGGTTTCCTTGTCTGGTGCTTCACATAACGACACCAGGGTGTCCGTCACACCCGAATCCTTGTTGCGCGTCCTGCAGCTGCCGTGTCAGCGTTATTAGAACCAACCAAGTCTCACCCGATCGATAAACTCGCAGCCTCGGTGTCCCCAGATCGAAGTGGTTCAAGTGTGACCGATCAATGTGTACCCCTGTGTTCACAGCCTGTATGGTCATCGCGGCATACGCCACGGCGGTGCGGCTGACCGCCGCAGCACCCATCAACCTCGCGGCTGCGGCAACGCTGGCCTCGCGCCCTGCCGCCCTCGCCGCTCTCGACGCGCTTCCGGCGGCCGACCTGGCTGCGAAGGCGGAGCGGCTGGACATGACGCCAGCAGAGCTGCGGGAGCTCATCCAAACTAGCGAGGCGATTAATTTTGACGCGGAATCGGGCTATCTGCACTACCGGTGACTGCGCGCGTGAACCTCCTTGGGACATCATTGGGCGTGACGGCGGGCGGGCGATCGCGCCTCGCGCTCAGCCATCCCGCACCAGCCGGTCGCGCCGCCTCTGGGCCCGTGTGATGCACTTCCAGCCAGTGAGGCAGCGGCTGCCTCAGCTCTGCGCTGGTTGTGCCTAGGCAGCCACAGCACAGCCGCCACCGCTTCCTCGCCGTCATGCGACGGTGGCTCACCCCGTGCCCCACCACCTCAGATGCGACTTTGGAGGCCATGCGGGCGGGCCCAACGCCAAGTTCCTCGTCTTTCCCGATGAACCACCTGGAACTACTAACAATCCGGCCGTCGCTTCTTTCAGCAGCCAGCAATTGCTGGTTGACCCAGGGCTGGCGGACCCGGCCACATCTCAGGCGTTCAAGCTGCACAGGTGACACTTGCAAGCGCCTGCGCACATGCGTGCATAACAACCTACACTCGATGATGCCCAGACCCCGCAAGAAATCGGCGCTCTTGGTCACGTGAGATGCACCATGTGCAGAAATGCCACTGCATGGCCCCGGCTCTATCCACCCACCCAACCCTGGCGCGTCCCGTGGTTGCAGCCGGCCGGGCGCACCTCGGACAATTTACCTGGACTTCAATGGCCACGTCACAACAGGCACAAGGCAGGTGGCCGATGTGTGACCTCGTCTGTCCCGCCATGGCTCCCAAGGCAACGATCATCGGTAGCCCCGCTGGCCAGCAGCAGAATGCTGGAATTCAGCATTCTTGCAGGTCACGCCAGCTCAACACGGACTGCCCCCTCGCGCATGCCCCAGCCCCACACGGCAGTGGTTGCATGAGATGACGTGACACATCGTTTACCGCGCTGTTGAGGGCCCCGCCGCACTCAACCGCTGCACGCGGGCGTCGCAGGTGGAACAGGGCACCCTGCAACCAGGACCCAAAGAACTGTCACAGCACCACAAACGCATTCCCACCCAGCTTCACCACCGAGCCATTCGATCTGGACGGCAACACCAACTCGTTCAGCGCCGCGGAACTGGCGGCGGTGAGTTGTCGCACATACACAGCCATAAACATAGCTGTGTGATGGCTCACGCTCCTAGTACAAAGCTCAATCTGGCCAGCCCCACAAAGTGGAGGAGAGGAGCGCGCATAGTTGGCACTTGCTGGTGCCACTCCACCCACTGCTTTCACGCCCGCCCTGCAGAATCTTTCCCCATCCATCTTTCTTGATCCAACGCCCCGTGTTGCTGGCCGCAGATTGTGAAAGTATGGTTGAATGTCGCCGAAGGTGTGTGGGGCCCAGCACTGGCGTGTGGATCCCTTCTTGGGAAGGTCATCGGTGCAGGGGCGACGATGCGGGATAAGGGTTTGGGCTCCGGCATGCTCTGTGTGGAAGAGCTGTGTCATGCAAGCACCAAGTAATCACCCAATCACTCATGTGTGCATCGCAGACTATGCTCCTTTCAACGTTGACGTCACGACAGGTGCGTGGCTATGGTCGCATTGCAGTAGCTGCAGCGGCACGCTCGCTTCCATGCGCGCATGTGTGCCACAGTTCATCGATGAAGGGCGAAGGGTCGTGATCAAGCATCCACACCCTCGTCGGCCAGCTGCGCTGATTAACGAAGACTGAAACCCAATTGCATGCACCATGCAGAGGAGCCCACCTTCTCCCTGGCCAGGGGGGTCGGCATACGCGTTGTCATCGGCGGCAGCGACCTTGACTGTGAGTGCTGCCAGCCTGGGGACCTGCAGCCAGCTCCCTGTCGTCTGGTTTGCAGGACTATGGGTGCAGCAACAGCAGCACACCTGCTTTTTTGTGCTGGGTCTCACGTACGGGCAGCTAGGCTTGCTGCTTTTTGTTTGTTGTTGCCAAATTCCGCTACGTTCATCGATGTTCATCCCGTCTCTTCACTCCACCAACACAAACTTCTGACACGTGTGATTGCAGGGTACGCCATCGGCTACACTCAGGTGAGATTGTCGCGCTGAGGCACCGTTTTCAAGGTGCCCTTGTCAAACAACACAACGATGCAAGCGCAGGGCTGTTGCGCAACCTGGAGTGCCACAGCTCACAGCCGTTGGGGCTGGAGTGGAGCGGCACGCCCTCCTTGCGCAAGCCTCGTGGACTTTCGCGCCATGCCTTTTGCATCGCACGACGTGCTTCGTTGCGTTTTGCTGCAGGCACATTTCTGCAGCGCAAGCCGCCCCTGACGTTGACTATGTGGTTCCCCACCCACCACGCTGCATCTGACCCCCCCCAGTCAATCGCCGGTGGAGTTGCCTACGTGTCAAGCTTTGGTGATGGGAATTCCGGTGCTGGCTTCCCCTCAGGTGGCAACGAGGTCGCTCCCTGGTGAGGATGCCTCTTGCACATGATGTCAGGTGGTATGAGGCGTCCTGGACGGGGTGCTACCTTGTCAAGCACAGATTGGCCATCCATCCTCGTGGATTGCCCAAGAAAAGTACCCAAGATAATTACGAGGGGATGCCTGCTCCTTCGCCTTACCCTGACCCAGCTGTGTGCGGGCACCTGGCATGCCACGCCCAACTGCCCCTAGCTTTGACCCTCCGAGCGCTGCGCTTGACCCATGCCGGCCTGCAGTTTTGTGTGGTCGAAGGTTTTCAGGAACAATCTCAAATGTGAGGCAGTTTCCCCTGGCAGCGGCGCAAGCAGCATGGAGTGCCGAGCCTCTGCGAGGCCCGCTTCTCCTGTTCATGACTGCCCTGTGTGCAGGGGTTGCTGATCAAACCGACCGCTCGTCCCCGCTGGCCTGTGTTTGCTCTTAAAAACGCCACCCTGCATAAATGGTGGCTGCTGCATCCCTGCCGCAGCAATCTGGGAGGCGGCATCCCACGAAGCTGGGCACACGTTTGGCCTGCGGTGGGTGCCAAGCTGCTTCTTCTACTTCTGCTGCAAGTGCCTTCTCCTCTTGTCCGGACTGCTCGCTATTCTGTTGTTGCGCACCTGGTCTGCCCGCCTCCCTTCTTTGCCTCCGCCGTCCATTCTCCTTCCGCGCGCCCTGTGCTCCTGCTTTCATGCCCACCCATATTTCCTGTCCGTGTGTACATGTCTGAATGCCCACACCCGCAAGCATATGACAATTCACAAGCACTAGGGGCTGTACGTGCACATGCGTATCATCTCAGGGCACCTGCTTCCTCACTGCTTGCAGCCACCATGGGCGCGTCCTGTCTGCAACAAACGCGGCAGAGGAATATTACCGGGTGAGCGGTTGAGTGCCGTAGCGCCGTACGCCTCATGGTTGTGTGTCTCGCATGTCGTATTGGGGCCCAAGTCCAGTGGGCAACAGGAGGGGGGGGCAGCCCAGGGCGACTTGCCAACTGGGGCTGAATAGCGTACGGGAGGTTTTGCATGGGCGTTGCGGCAAGTGTGGCAAGATGCACGCTGCATTCAATGACCAGCCAGCTTGTGTCGACCGAGCGGTCCAAAATGCGACTCACCTCCTCCCTGCTACAACTCCCTCATGCGCGCGCCATCGCTTCAGGGCCACGCAAGTGAGTGACGCAATTGATACTCCACTTGTACATGCACCACCAAACTGTCGGCCGCAACGGCTGCAATGTATGGCCAACAAGAGCACCCTGCCTCTTCAGCTTTGGAAGTGACGCTGCCGCCAAACGTATTTCATCACAAACACAGACCACGCTCTGCCTGACTGACGCTTCGTGTGCTGTTCTCATCCTGTTGTATCCGTCGTCTGACCCACCCTCGCATCCTCCTCTCGAACAGCATGGGCACCCATCATGGGCACCAGGTGGGCTGTGTAGGCGCGCACACGCGCCCTGTGCGCGCGCGTGCGCGTGCGCGTGCGTGTGTGTGTGTGTGTGTGTGTGTGCGCGCGCGTGCGCGTACGTGTGTGTGTGCACGTGTGTGTGTGTGTGCATGTGCGTGTGTGCGCGCGCTCATGCACTTGCCCGTGCATGTTTGTGTGCACAGGTGTGTGCTTGCGCACTTACTTGCATCTTCATATGTGCAAGTGCAGTCGCCGTGTTGCCCTGGCCATCCCTCTCATCTTCAATGCCACCATCACCATGACCCCCGCAAAACACACCCTATCCGCCTTTGCTCAACGAGCAGTTACTCTAGGAATCTGACGCAGTGGAGCCGCGGCGAGTGAGTCAAGGGGGCTCAAACAATCTTTTTCATGTGCATGGGTGCAGGTCGATGGGCTCTGACAGGGTCAGTGTTGGTGCTGCTGCAAGGGACAATTGCAAGGGATTTGAAGGTGTAGAGAATAGCGGGGGGGGGGGGGGGTGCAGGCCCTGGTACAGGTTCGCTGCAGGGTTGGCTGGGGCTGCTCTGTGGGTATTGCCGGGGGATGAGGCGGGCAGATGGGCTCGCATCACCCGCTTGTGTGTAGTTGCACAAAAATCACCACCATTGAGTAGCAGTCACCTTGTGTTCATTGGTGGCATGTGTGATCCTCATGGATTTATAAAAAATGCTCACCACGATCCCCGCGTGCTCCTTTACCTGTTGCATTTGGTGTCTAAACATCACCCCACCATGCATGCCTTTTTCACCCAATCGCCACATCTTGGCGTCTCTTGGGCCCCCCTCTCCGTTTGCCCCACACAGGATTCTGAATCTCACACCCAAACCCCTTGCGTGCACACTCCTGCAGTTATCAGTTTGCCAGCCGCCCAGCCCAGGACGACCTTGCTGTCATCGCAAACAGAGCCCCACTTGTTCCCGACGATGTCGGCGGCGCCCCCTCTTCCGCCTTTCGCCTGACCAACGTATCCAACGTCGCTGGCCAGTCCTTCGTCGGGCTCATATCCAACAGCGCTGACTCCGATATTTTCAGCTTCCAATCGGGCCCTGGCAGCATCACCGTCAGGCTGCAGCTAGCGTCGGCGACGCCTGTCCTGATCCCGTCCCCCACAAGGGTCTGGGAGCGCACCAACCTTGACGCCCAGGTGGTCATATCCAGGTCAGACGGCAGTGTGCTGAGTACACTGACCAACAGCGACGGGTTCCTGCGGGGCACGCTTGCCACCGTGGCGCTCCCCACCCCGGTGAGCTTGGCGTGTGTTTGTGTGTGTGTGTGTGTGAGTGTGTTTGTACGCGTGTGTGTGTTTGTGTTTGAGTTAGTGAGAAAAAGTCAGTGAGTGATGATGAGAGAGATATTGCGAGAGAGAGAGAGAGGGAGTGAGAGGGGAAAAGAGATAGAGAGAGAGAGTATGTGTGTGTGTATGTGTGTGAGAGTGTGTGTGTGTGTGTGAGAGAGAGAGAGAGAGATGTGAGCGCGTGCGCACGCCCGGCAAGTCGCTTGGCACTGCGTCTCGATACATTCCAGCCTATGAGCGAGGTCCCCACGCCCTATTATGTGTTGCAAAGCTGCCACATCCCCTGTGCACTGCGCTCGCTGTGTGCCCGCACGGATGTGGTGGTGGGGTGTGCTTTACATAGGGCGGGTTCCACCGGCGCCTGCCTCGCGGCTCTGCCATGCCTGCAGCCATCTCGGGGCTGCTGGGGCAGGCAGCACTACAGCACTGCAGCTACTCTGCGAGACTGCATCCCTCCAGCCACCTCCTGATTGCATGCGTCCAGATTCTGCCCGGCGGTGTGCGGGACTCCGGCGCGGCCCCATGCTTGTTATCTTTTCTCTGACTTGCCCGGCAACTCCTGTCTGCCACCGCCGATTCCCCTTGTTGCGCTGCGCATCGCCTCCTGCACATACAGGGCACCTACTTCTTGACTGTCAGAGGCACCGGCCAGGGCGCCGACGCGACCACCGGTTACACCAGCTATGGCTCGATCGGCCAATACACCCTCACAGTTGTGGCCCAATCGGTCAACTCGACCGGCACTGTCGTCACGTGCTCCACCCTGAAGTCTGTCCAGCTGCCACAGACGGCCGGTGGATCCTGCTCTGTGGCGACGCTGAAAGAGTCTGATATATACACAGCCGTTGGTGGGGCAGATGTGACCATCACACCCGCCCTGCCATCTGACCTGCGGTTCAGGACAGGTGAGCGTCTGCGTGGCCCAACGACCACAAGAACTGGCAGGTGGTGTGTGCACGCGCCAAACAGGAACATAACATGGGTGGCTGTGTGCACGGCCTTGCACGCAATCTCATGTGCGCAAGTGGTGCCTTGCCCAGCCGAGACCCATGTACAAGAGCGTGGGTATTAGTCACACAATGACATTACCATGGCTATCTTCATGCCAACCCTTCATGAGATCGCTGTTTTCCAAGGTGTAGATCATGCACATGTCCCGTCTGGGTGGCTGTCGCCGTCCCCGCCTTGGGCATTCGCCCACACACCTGTTTGCCCGACGACATCTATGCCCTTGATCCACCATCTGAACCACCGCCACGTGTGCAGGCTCCTACTCCTACTCCATCGCCGGCACCAGCGGCGTCGCCTGCACCGTCGCCTTCACAGTCGCCGCGGGCCCCTCCTGCGCGTCAGCCGTCACCTGCACCCAGGGCACCAAGGTCGTGGCCCTGGAGGCGGGAAGCTGCAGCGGCGTCAAGATTGACCGGGACGACCTCTTCACCGGGGGAGGAGCAGACCCTGTTGTGACGCCGCCGCTTCCAGACGACCTGGTCTTTCCCCCAAGTGAGCGCTGAGTGCACGACTTGAATCCACCCAACAGCGTCATGTTCCCAATTGTACTCTAGGGACCTAGATGTGCTCTGGAGCGATCGTGAGAGAGAGGCTGCTTCAGCTACTGCGCTTGAATTTGCACCTGTTTCCGTATTGACAGTCGATATGCCACTGCATCTGATGTTTCTGTCACCACGCCGGCGGAGGCTGAACAGTGTGTCGTTCCCGGCAATGCATGATGTGTACACAACCTGGTTGTGATTGTTTTCTCATTAACTCATTTGCACGCTGCTGCCCACAGGCAAGACGAAGACGTACCGGGTAGTCAGCTCTGCTGACTCGAAATCTCGCTGCTTTTTCAAGTGAGCGAGTTGGCCCGCTTCGATCAAGGGACAAATGTGATTGATGGCAAGGTGCATGAGAAGAGCTGCCTGCTTGAGATGTGATAGGGTTGGGCAGGCAGGAGCGCATGAATCCTCACAGCACACAACACACACATGCCACACCTCAACGCACATCCCTCAACGCACACCCCTCAACGCACACGCACGCGGCCGCGCGCACGTGCGCACACACACACACACACACACACACACGTGCGCATGCGCATGCGCGGATGCGCACATCCCTTCGCCTAGGACAACGATCTCACACTCCTCACCCCTCCTCTTCCCGCCACACCCCAAAGGCTTCAAGTGCAGCCATGCACCCCACAATGCGTCACTCCGCCCGTCTCCCAGTCCACGGCTGCTGGCAAGTGCGCCACCGGCAAGATCTCAAACCCCAAGGCGCCCTTTGTTGACGCGAGCATCGGCTCCACTGTAACGAGCCTCAAGCTCTCCCCTGCCGGCTCGCTGAAGGCCGGCAGGCAGAAGGTCACAGGGACAGTCAAGTATGCCGGCGGCGTCAGCGTGAAGGCCTCTTGCGACTTTGTGGTGGACGACGAGGAGGCGCCGGCCGTAAAAGTTGTGCCCAAGTCTGGCGAGGCCTGCGCCTGGCCAAAGCCCGGCCAAAGCAGCGCGTGCTACCTCCCCAAAGAGCTGGTGAAGGTGACTGACAACTGCCGCCCCCTGCCGGCCCCGGCGTTCGTCAGCTGCGTGGTCACGTCCAACGGCGCGGCCGCGGACTGCTACCGCGAGGCGGGCACGGGCAGGGTGTGTTTGAACTACCCGGCCGCGGGCGCGGCGGAGCCGCGTGTGGCGCTTGCGACGTTCGTTGCGGTCGACGCGTTCAAAAATGCGTCCCCGGACACGAACGTCACGCTGACAGCGTATGGGGCCAAGCCGGTCTCTTCGGTCCCGGGATGCAAGCCAAGGTGACAGGTTTGAACACATCAAAGTCAAAGGGAGGGCATTTGTGTCCGCCACCCTTTGCTGCACCTGGGGCTGCGTTTGGGACCGCAGGAGGTGGGGTCTGCTGTGTGCTGGTGCCGTTTGTTCTGTCGCATGGAATCAGCGCCCAGCGAATTTGATTGCGTGCGTGAATGTTGACAGCCATTCCAGGAGCGTGTTCGGGGATTAAGCACGCCACACCCTGCTGCAGGGTGTGGCGTGCTGCAGCTGCACGCTTGGTGCAGTGACGGGTTTGGTGCACCACGCGTGGTGCACTTCCGGCGTTGTGCTCATTCTCTGGCACAAGGGTTGTTGCACTTGCTGCACCACAAGGCCAGTGCAATTGCTGCCTCATCGTGGTACAATTAATTTGCGATTCATAACAACAGCCCTGCTATGTTGCCAACATGCACTGCGCACTAGGTACTGAGAACTTCTTTCAAACGATTTTGCAGACATCTGCATGCCGTGATACACTGGGTTAGAAACCACTTTGACACACAATTGCACGTGAGTGCAGGGCCCATGCACACACAGATACGTTCCATGTTTCTGTTTCCCCTCCCCCAACGTGTGCGTGCGCACATGCGCGCAGGGGCACACACACACACACACACACACACACACACACACACACACACACACACTTGAGTGTACACTCAAAACGTGCGCATGCACGTATCCAAAAACGCCCTTGGTGCAAGAATCCATGCATGCGCCCTCCAGTGCAGTTTGCCCTGCACAGGAACATTGCAACAACTATCTTGGCGTTTACAAAAGGTCGCTGTCCATTTCAAAGCAGCAAAGCACACGCAGGGCGAGTGCGTGGGTAGCGGATTTGCCACCAAAGGCACTCAGTGCATGCGCCAGCAGCCTTGATTCTGTATTACAGGCTCAGGATGGACCACAGACGGCAGGCGCAGCACGCAGGGGGCCGCAAGTTGCGAAGACCACAGCGAACGGGCTCAAGCGTGCGTTGTGCGCAGCACGTCCGACGCGCAAGAGCGCTTTAGGCATGCGGCGTGGGGCGCCGCGCCGCTACTCCGCATCATGCCGTGCGTGGCGATGATCCTGTCAAGATTTGATTCTCGGCTGTGTGTTGGAAAAGGCATGAGCAGCACCCGTCGGTGAGGCAACTATAATAGAAAAAGGGGCGTGGTGCCATGTTGTCGTCCACGTCGTTGACAACAGCAGTGGGGCACCAGCGAGGGTGGTCGGACAGTGACTCCCATCGCACGAGCTCCAAGCACGATGAAGATAGGAGTCATACAGCAAAATATTTCAGCATATAGGCTTACGTTTGAGGTAAAATTTTATTTTCTAAACGTTGACGACCCCAAGACGGGTGGCAAACCGCGGGCTTGCCGATGCCTGTGTGACTCAGCAATGCAACTAGCCAACTACCCCGTAGCGGTCGGGTGTCCATCGCTGCCTCCCGACTTATTGTTATGAAATGATTTTTGTTGCTTGGTCGCGCCTACCCGCCTACCATATAATCACCCGATCTGCAGCCCAGATAGGGACTGACTGATGGCGACCAAAGCCAGCCGCAACATGAACACCCTTGCCTTGGCCGTGTTCACTTTCGTCGTGTTTCACGCTGCGGTGGTGCAACTGGCCGCCGGAGAGCCTGTGAATCTCGCGGCCATGGCCACGCTGGCCACGCGCCCAGCGTTGCTCGCCGCCTTTGACGCCCTGCCCCTGGCCGACGTGGCCGCCAAGGCGGCGAGGCTGGGCACAACGCCCACAGAGCTGCGGGACTGATCCAAACCAGCGCCGCCGTCACTTTCGACGCGGATTTCGGCTCCCTGGAATACCGGTGACGACGCGGGCCTGCAGCCGGCATGCATGTTTCCATGGGAATGCCTGGGCACATGGCCCGCTGGTGTCAACACATGGCAGGCGGTCATGCCGCCCCTGCCATCTCCACCGCATCCATGCTCTTGCACGTCCTCACGATGGGGCTGTGGCTGCCTCTGCTCTGCAGCCGCGGTCAAAGGCCAGCTTGCGAACGTTTTCAGAACAGGTTTTTGTGCGGCCGCAGCGTCCCACGCAACTGGCACCCGCCATTGTCCCAGGGTCTGCACCGCATGTCATGCCCTTGCTTCTTCCCCAGATGTGACTTTGGGGCTGTGGCTGGTGGTCCCGGCGGCAAGTACCTCGTGTTTCCCAACGAGCAGGGGGTTCCCACCACGAACCCAGCTGCAGCCGACGCCGGCTCCTTCGGCGGCCAGCAGTTGCTGGTGGATCCGGGGACGGCAGACCCGGACACATCTCAGGCGTTCAAGCTGCACAGGTGACAAATGCACGCGCGTGCATGTATCTGGACGTGCACAAGTGACAACCAACACCGTGCCTTGGGCAAGGGTGCGCATCACAGCAGGGATGTGGGTGCGCTCGCTGGCACTGAAGCTGCACTGAAGCTGCAGCGCGTGCCCAGGTTGAGAGGAATACCTGTAGAAGCGTCCCGGGGTCGCATACTTCTGGATCCATCAAGGGTCACGGGACCGGACTGTGAGCATCATCGTTGCATGACCGAGGCTCAAACGACTATCATCCGCGTAAAAGCAGGCGCACACGCGCAGCACATCCTTGGCTTTGCCCACCCACCTGCAAAACCCGCCTGGCCCCTGCATCTGGCCCCATGCAGCCGGCCAGGGTCGCCCCGCACGCTCTACCTTGACTTCAACGGCCACATCACCACAGGCACAAGGTAGGTGACCCTGCCTACAGTGACCTCGTTTGTACCGCCTCGCCACCCTGCTGTGGGGACGCCAAGCATTCGCCTCACGTCGTCATGGTCCCCCAGGGCAGTGGCTGCGAAATTTTTTTGCGCACACATCACACGACCGCCGCAGGTGGAACAAGGCACCCTGCACCAAGGACACGACCTGCACCAAGCCGGCCTGCAAATTCTGCTTCAGTGCCACCAATGCGCACCCGCCCAGCTTCACCACCGAGCCATTCGATCTGGACGGCAACACCAACGCGTTCAGCACTGACAAGCTGGCGGCGGTGAGCCCCCTCGAACACATACACACGCACACACACGCGCGCACACACACACACACACACGCATGCACATGCGCGCTCGGCCAGCGCGTCTGCCTGAGAACGGCCCACAACGCCGTGAGGGCTGCGCGCGCCATCCAGCCTCAATTCACAGCCTGGGGCTGCAAATACCTGGTTGCTGCCGGCTGCCGCCACTGTGTCCACCACATGGGGGTGCATTCTGTCTTGACCTCTATGCCCTCACTTGTCCCGACGGACCTTTTGTGTTTCCGCCCGCAGATTGTCAAGATTTGGTTAAATGTTGCTGAAGGTGGGACAGGGCTGGGGACGAGGGCCCTCCCGTGCAAAAGCTTGGTTGGGGATGGGCAGATGGGCTCCCCCTCGTGACCAAGGCGGCGGGCGGGTCTCAGGGCCTCCAGCTGCAGACCTGAGAAGAGTGAGGGTCACACCAGCACTTAATTTGACACACAACCTTGCGCTTGCATTGCAGATTTTGCCCCCTTTGACCTGGATGTCACCACCGGTGCGTGCTACCAGCGCAAACGGAGCAGCATCTGCTTGCCCGCGCTTGAATGTGCAATTGTGCCCAAGGGGATTAGGCGGGGTGCGCACATTCAGGCATGCACATGCCGGTGTGTTTTGCACGGAGGCCGCAAACCTGACACCTTCTCTACTGCTGATGCTTGTGCAATCCAGAGGAACCCAACTTCTCCTTGACCAGAGGGGTTGGCATGCGCATCGTCATCGGCGGCAGAGACTCTGACTGTGAGTGCCAGGCTGATGAGAGAGAGAGAGACTACGCTGACGCCTCGCGCGGCTAGAAGCCACGCTGCAAGCGGCGCCGCGTCGGGTTAAGGAGAGGGGTGTGTGTGGTGAGCCACACCCCCCACCATAGGGGATCAAGGGGGGGGCACTTTCACGTGACCCCGCGCCCTTGACGCGGCCTTGACGGTGGGCAGTTGCTGGTGTGCAGCAGCTGCTTTCGGCGGCCCCATACGGCTGTCATGCTCTCCACCGCGTGCAGGTTGAGGTGCTTGAATAGAGCCTTGTGTTTTTCTTTGGGCACCCCTAAGTCGGCCATCTCCTTCATCATGTCCGCGTAGATTGCGCCCCCCG
>NW_014012499.1:0-16574 GCF_000611645.1 Monoraphidium neglectum
AGGCCACGGTGGTGGTTCCTGAGACGCTGGAGCCGTCGCTGCAGCTGGCGGCCGCGGTGCTGTCTGCGGTCAACTTGCCCAACGAGGAGGTCAACGCCACGGTGGACAACTTCAGGAAGAAGGTTAGTTTGGGTCTGTGGGTGTGGTGTGGGGAGTTATGTTTTTTGTGTGTGTTTGTGTGTGTCTGTGTGTGTGTGTGAGTGCGAATAGTGCTGCACGAGTGCACCCATATGCATGAAAAGAGCTTTTGCAAATTGCGTGCCGCATTGGTACATTTCTCGCTTTCTGCGAGAGGGGGTCACACATCCGCCGCCATCTCTACTTGGGGCGCACTGCACGGCAATCAGGCCTGCGCCTTGCCACGGCCCTCGATTCTGCCCCATTTTCCTCGTCCGCCCGCCCATCCCTCCCCCACCACAGCACATGTCGGAGCTGCAGAGTCTCGCCAAAGAGATGGGTGGGCGCCCCGCCTGCCGCGCCCTGCCGTTGGGAGGCTCTCCATGCTGTCAGACACGCCTACGTCATTGCAATCGCAGCCTGCAGGCGTCAAAATGCCTCTGCTGTGCATGGGTCAACCATGCACCAGCCCAGCAGCCTCATGGCTTGTCGTTTGCCGACCACCGCAAGCCCTCGCAGCTCTCTGCAAACACAAAACGAAACGAGCACCTGTGTGCGCCGTTGCTGCCCCCGCAGGCACGAGCTTGGGCTACGTCGCCCCCAAGAAGGACCAGCAGCAGCAATCCAGCGACACGCCCGGCTCAGCGCTCTCGCCAGCGGCGGCCTGAGCGGCGCCGGGCGCGCGCTCGAGGCGCAGCAGCAGCTTGCCTTGCGTCGCGTCGCGCCGCGCGTCGCCGCCCGCCGTGCGACGCGCGCGCGGCGCGCGCGCATTCATCCCTTGTGCCTGGTTGGCCCACTGTCTTGAACGCCGACGCTCGTGGCCCGGCGTGGCCGGCCCGGCCCTGTCTTTTGGTTGGTCCGACCCCCCCCCCCATTCTTACGTTGACCGTGAGGCTTCTGTCCCCTGTGTGCTGCGCCACCGCTGGAATGTCCTCTGCCTATGTACCCCCCCATGATGGCTGCGCGGCGGTCTGCCGCATTGCCTCGGGAGCTCGCGGCGCACACATCGCGACACCCACCTCCCCGGACGCGCCGGAGTGGCATCCCCATTGATACACCCCTGACCCCTTGGTGACACGTAACGTTTTACACATGACTGTCCGGCACAAGCCTCGCCGACCTGCACACTCCAGAAACCGGGTGGCCGTGCAGACCAAGAGGGTGCAGCGATCAGAGCGCGAGGCAAGGGCCAACACGCAACACCCAAAAGCAATAGGGTTGGCCATGCAGGGCGTGAGACAAGGGGCGTCGCCATTTTCTCAACCGGCGCAGCATTGCACACAGCTCGCCCTCAGCCGTATGCTGGACGCATCGGAAGGTAGCCCACAAGCCGGCAGTGTGCACACGGGGTTGCGCGCCGCCAAAGAAAAGCAGCCAGGGGGCCCACTCAGGGCCCCGCCCTGCGTTGTGGTCGCACCCTGCAGAGCCCGAGCAACAGGTGTGGGCGCCATGTCGCAGCAGCTGCCTGCAAGTCTTGAATCACAAGAGCACAACAAGGGGTGCGGCAGCAGACAGTACACCAGACAGTACACCATCATAACATGCATGCGCCATGACAAACACAAGACTACACTCAAAAGGCGGCATTCTCAAGTCGGGCCGACGAACTGTTTGTCTGCGGCGAGCGGCTTGAATTGCAATCACGCCACATGGCACCCCGGAATCCTTGCCACGCGCGGCGCGCCGGCCCCAGGGCGCCCGAATCAAAAGCTGGGCGTCGGCTCCTGCAGGAACGCGAAGACCTCTGCGGGGCAGCCCTCCATCAGCTGCTGCGGCACGGGCACGCCCTGGGACCAGTCGCGCCCCTCCAGCCACGACAGCACCGCCTCGGTCGAGCTCCTGCCCGCGCCCGCGCCCGCGGCGCCGTCGGCCGGCGTGGTGAACGGCGGCGGCCCGGGCTCATCCAGGAGGCAGGTTACGACCAGGCCCTGATTAGTCAGCGCGGGGCCCTTGTCCCCGCCGAGGGCCAGGCCAGCGAGGGTGGAGCCCGGGGCGCCGGAGGCGGCGGCGTGGGCCGCGTGCATCGCCTCCAGGACCTCCCCTGACACGCGCGCACTCTCTGCGGGCGTGCATAGCATGTGAGGGCAGCAGACGGGTGAGCGTGTGCAGTGACATGGCGCGCAAACGCGGGCTCCGCGGGCCAGGCACGATCAAAGCGGGTGATGCCGTGCACAGCCCCAAGCCATGAAGGTTCAAGAACAGCCGCTTCCTGCCGGCTCGCGTCACGCTCCTCCCACCATCGTCCCTGCCACCCCCCCCCCCACACCCCTTTGCCCCTGCCCGCCCCGCGCCTGCGCCGGGCGTGTCGTCCCAGCTTGTGGTGCAGAGGCGGTAGAGCTGCTGCTGGCTGAGGGCGGGGCACAGCTCGCGTGCGATGTCATCGTGGGACAGCTCCCCCTTGCGCTCCAGGGCCAGGAACTGGAGGGCCTTGGGGGGGGGACGTGCGGGCGTGCGTGTGCGTGTGTGTGCGTGTGTGTGCGTGTGTGTGCGTGTGTGTGCGTGTGTGTGCGTGTGCGTGTGTGTGTGTGTGTGTGTGTATGTGTGCACATGCGTGTGCAAGTGTGGACCAGCTGGGAGTAGGCAGGTAGGCAGTCGCAAGGCTCCAAGGGTCGCGCCCAGCTGCCACGCGCGC
The DNA here is from genome assembly GCF_000611645.1 of Monoraphidium neglectum. Classification (NCBI taxonomy): domain Eukaryota; kingdom Viridiplantae; phylum Chlorophyta; class Chlorophyceae; order Sphaeropleales; family Selenastraceae; genus Monoraphidium; species Monoraphidium neglectum. The sequence goes on from NW_014012499.1 coordinate 2,750, forward strand.
CATAGGCAATAGACAGCGTGCCACACCTCTGCTGCATGTGGTCCTCTCCGGCAGTCTCTGCTCGGCTTGACGCCCCTCCACCCTCCCCCCCTGCCCGCCCCGCCGTTCTACCTGCCGCGTGTGGTCGAGCGCAGCCCAGCCGGCCTTGCCCAGCTGCCCCTCCCCGAGCTGCAGCAGCAGGCCGTCCACCTGCTTGAGCCCGCGCAGCGCGTAGCGCGCGTTGGCGGTGCAGCAGAGCTCCGGGCGCAGCAGCAGCTGGTTGAAGAGCTGCGCGTTGACAAACCCCAGGGCCTGCGGGGTTGCGCAGCCACAAGCGCATGGCTTTGATGTGTGAGCAGGAGAGAATCTGAATGCGTGTGTGTGCGCACGCATGCATGTGTGTAAGTAAGAAAACGTGTGTGTGCGTGCATGTGCGTGTTTGGTTGTGGGTGTGAGTGTGCCTGTTCGTGTGTTTTGTGTTTGGTGTTGTGCAAATACGTGCATAGCATGCGTGTAGGGAAACCAGATTGTGGGCGTGTTGGCAGGTGGCATGCTGCCGGCGTGGGCGGCGCAAGCACTCTGAGCAACGGGGTGGGACAGGGATAGCAGCAAAGGGCTGTGAAAGGAAAGGCAGCTCGCTGTCGCCTCCCAACACAACCTCCGTGCACGGCGGCCAAAGCACCCGGCCGTGCCTTTGTGCAAGGCCGCCGCCACGCATCGTGTCCCGTGCCAGTGCGTCCGTGTGAGCGCGCCCACCTGCTGCAGCACGGCTTGCACCAGCGCCGCCGGCACGCACTCTGCCTGCAGCGCGTCCACCGCACCGCTGAGCGCGGCCACCATCTCCGCCCAGTCGCGGTACGCCTCCAGCAGCGACTCCTGCGCCGCCGCAGACAGGAGCCCGCCCTCACCGTCGCCCTCGCCCTCGCCCTCGCCCTCGCTCCTGACGTCTTCGCCGCCCCCGCCATCGCCCCTGTCCCCGCCGCCCTCGCCCGCTGCGTGCTGCATGCAGTTTGCCAGCAGCGGCAGCAGACGGCGCCGCAGCTGGTCGCGGACCGCCACAAATGCGGCCTGTTCGGTGGGTTTTGGGGGCGTGGTGCGCGTCAGTCGGGGGCGTGTAGGGAGTCCAAATGTAAGGTATACTGGATCATGGATTCGAGCGATGGTTTCAGCATCATTTGATGAGTTGCACCAGAGTGCCTCGAGGCAGCAGCCAGGCAGGTCACGGAAGGGGTAGGCAGCAGTGGGTTGGGGGCCCGGGCAAGCCTGTGCAAAGAAGAGGGGGGACGGCGGCACATGGACAGTGTCTTTGGATGAAAAATCAAAATCCAGCCCCGCACCTGGACAATGGAATCCAGGGAGACAGCAAACTCCGCCAGAGGGTCCGCCACGGCTGGGCCCACAGGCCCCGCCGCCGCCGCCGCCGCCGCCCCGAGCGGCTGCGGCGGCGCGGGCGCGGGCGCGGGCTCCTGTGGCGGCGCGCTGCCCAGGAAGCTCGAGGCTGTGCTGCTGGTGCTGGCCAGGCTGGGCGTCGGCTCGTGCATGCCGCCCGCTTCCCCCTCCGCCGCGCCCGCGACGCCGCCCTCCCCCCAGCCTGGCGCCTGCTTGCCGGGCCGCCGCGCCCACAGTTGGTGCAGCCCCTCCCCCAGGCGGGCGCCAAGGTGCAGCTCCCCGACGCCGTCCGCCAGCCGCCGCTGCAGCTGCTGGATGCTGCGCCGCATCGCCTGGGACCGCGCGTCGGCGTCCGAGGCCGCGGCGCCGCCGGCCCCCGCACGCCGGCGCGCGCGCACGACCAGCGCTAGCAGCGCCGACGCAACCGACAGCCAATACGCCGCTGTGGCCCGCCCAGGCGCCGCCGCCGCGCCCGAGCCTGCGCCGCCAGCCGGTGCCGCTGCAGCACCGTCAGGATCCCTCGGATGCGTGTCGCCCCAGCCCGCGCCCGCGCCCGCGCCCGCGTGCGCGGCGGCGGCGGCCGCCGCGTCGTCGTCGCAGGCCGCCTGCAGCTGCTGCTGCAGGAGGCCCGCAAAGCGGCGCAGCAGCGCCGCTGCATCGTCGTCGAGCGGCGCGCCGGGCGCGGTGAGGACGCCCCAGTGCAGCAGGCACCGCGCGAGGACGAGCGCGGCGACGGGGCGGCCGCGGTGGAAGCCGAGGGGGCGGTCCGCCAGGAGGGCCGCCACGCGGTCCTGCTCCAGCAGCCGCTCCGCCTGCTCGCAAGCGCACGCGGATAAATTGGCAGTATGAGGGGTGGGAGTCGAATGCAGGCTTGGTGGTCGTGGTGGCCGCCCGCTGGCCGAAGGTGCAAGCGCAGCAGCCGGGCGCACCGACAGCTTGCCTGCGCTGCCTGCGGGAGGAAACAGCACGCTGCACAGCGGCAACCTGGGCTGCGCTTCTGCAGCCGCCTCATCATCATCATCACCAGCAGCAGCGGCAGCAGCGGCAGCAGCGGCAGCAGCGGCAGCAGCGGCAGCAGCGGCAGCAGCGGCAGCACACACGAGCGCCCGAGCCGCCCTGCATCCGGCCCTGGTCGGCAGGCGCACCAGCATGAGCGCCTGCTGCTTGGCCAGCAGCTGCTGCAGGTGCTCCTCCGCCGACGCAATCAGGGATGCGTTGGCGTGAAGCGCCTCGATCGCATCGCGGATTGTCACCACACCTCCGCCGTTTGCGTGTTCCCCTGAAGCTGAGCGAGCGGCCACTGCCGCCGTGGTTGAAGCGCCCGCCTGCCGCAAGGGGTCTACTGTGGCTGGCGTGAGAGCGCCCAGCGCGCCGGCGATCGAGGGGCTGCCATTGTTGTTATCGTCCAAGGTGCATGCCGGCATGACTCCTGCTGGGATGCAGCCTGTTGATGTCGATGTGCGTCAGGCGCGTCGGGACGAAACGCACGTGCACTGCAGCAGCGACTAGGGCGGAGGAACGCCGTGCAGAGAACAGCTGCCTGGGGTCAAGCGATCGCGTTTGAAATATGTTGAGTGCGCTGAGATCAGGGGCCTTACATCGTCTGCTTGCCGCAGCATGGATCGAAGGCCGCGGACACAGATGGCGGGTAAACTCAACGGATCGACACAGGGCCCGGGACCACACCGTCAAGGCGCTGTGGCAATCAAAGCGCTGCACAGCTCATCTCCCCAGGTTCCGTGCTGTGGGCTCTGGTGTGCCGCAGGTGACACCTAGTTGTCCGATGCAAGCACATGTCCACAATGAGCTATCAGTACTCCCACGCGAAACCTTATTGTATCATTTGCCTTCTATCTTACGTATGGGCTAGCCCGTTTGGTCAAGATGCATCGCCACTTGTATCGGGGCGGCACGGGCCTTCTGCAGCAACATCGTGAATCTTTCACAGGACTTCGATATCCATCGTGCAGCTACCGTCAGCGGACGCAGCGGCCCACTCGCAACGGATGGTCGCCAGTCGCCGCCCTGAAATCTAGCGTTCTTCTGTTCAAGGGAGACGATGATGCTAACGTTGATCAGGGGCCTGCAGTACAGGCACCGGCCCCACCGCAGCAGCGCCAGCATCACGGATCTTTGGCAGCAGCGGGCACCACCGACGGGCATGATGCCGCGCGCTCTGGCGGCGACGGCGGTGGCGGTGGTGGCGTCCCTCATCGCTGGAGGCTGGTGGCGATGATGGCGGGCGCATTTGTGCTCTGCAATATGGACAAGGTACGTGCCTGGGGTGGAGTGCGGCCATGGCCCATCGCCACGTCACACTGGTGCCTTGGCCCACCCTGCGCGTGGCGCCGGACACCTCACTCATGCGAGCGCATCGATCCTCCTACCCCTCTGCCTTGGTCCTGTTCCCATGCCCGCAGCGTCTCACCCCTCCCCACATCTGTCGACTGTCATTCCCAGGTCAACATGTCTGTCGCGGTCATCCCAATGGCAGCCGACCTGGGGTGGAGCGCCACAGACCGCGGGCTGGTTTCGAGCAGCTTCTTCTGGGGCTACGCGCTGACTCAGATTCCCGCAGGCTGGATCTCCACCACGTGAGCCGCACCGCCAAGTGTTGCGCGCACTCAGCACTGGGCTGGGTGTGCCGCGGGCCGCACTCCCGCGCAATGTTCTGCTGCCGCACCATGCGCCGTGGAGAGGCAGGCAGCTGCGAGCCGCCTTGCAAAAACGTGCAGTGGGGCGTCAGCTGCAGCGCCCAGCAGTGCATCGCTTGCTTTGGCCCCCAGCTCTGGAGCGCCTCAGCCCACTCTTGACGGGCCGCCACCTCATCCCTCACTCCCCTCACAAAATGTTGCGTGCAGGGTCGGCGGCGCGCGCGTGCTGCAGGCCGGCGTCGGCCTCTGGTCCCTAGGCACCCTGCTGGCGCCCGCCGCGGCCCACCTCGGACTGCCCGCGCTCTGCGCGTCGCGCGCGCTGGTCGGCCTGGGCGAGGGCTTCGCGCCCAGCGCGGCCACCAGCGTGCTGGCCAGGCAGGTGCCTTCAGCTGAGAGGTCGCGCGCCGTGTCGACCGTCTGGGGCGGCCTGGACGTCGGCAGCGTGGCCGGGCTGATTATCGCGGGGCCCCTCATCCGCGCGGCGGGCTGGCCGAGCGTGTTCTACCTGTTTGCGGCGCTGGGGGGCGTGTGGTGCCTGGCGTGGCCGGCGTTCAGGCCCGAGGAGGAGGACCCCGCGGTCAAGGTGGGTGCTGGTAAAGACAACCTGTGTGCGCGCTTGTGTGTGCATGTGTGTGTGCCTGAAGGCGGTCAAAAGTGTTCGCACGTGTCTGATGTGTGTATGTGTGAGCGTGCGTGCATGTGTGCGTGAGTGTGTGGGGATTGTGGATGTGCACACGCACACACCTGTTCCTGTGCAGCCGGGCAAAAGGGTGCAGGCGCAGGGGGTTGCTGTGTTGGGACGAGTTGCAAAGATAATCAAGTCGTGAAAGGAGCCTAGCGTTTGGTGCGCCCCGCACTTATCGCGAGGTGGTGCATGGAGCCGACCCGCGCCCTCGCCGCCGCACGCCCCCGCCCCTTGCGTGGCGCAGGAGGAGCAGCGAGGGCGCCCGCTCGGGCCCCGGCCCCACTCTGGCGCAGACGCGGGCAGCGGCGCTGCAGTCAGGGAGGCGATCCTGGACGCGCGCATCGCCGCGGGCAGCGACCTGGAGAGCACCATTGATTTTGACGATGCCAGCAGCGCTGTCGCCCCTGGCAACGGCAGCGGTGACGGCGCTGGGTGGCGGCAGTCGCTGGGCGGCGGCGCGGTGCAGCTGCGCCTGCCAGGGCGGCACGTTGAGCTGGTGCAGCAGCAGCAGCAGCAGCAGCAGCAGCAGCAGCAGGAGGGGGAGCAGGAGCGCGACGGCGGCGTTCCCTGGGGCGCGTTCTTCTCGTCGCGGCCGGTGTGGGCTGTCACAGTGGCTCACTTCTGCTTCAACTGGGGCTACTACACGCTGCTGGCCTGGCTGCCCTCCTACTTTGAGGCGGCGCTGGGCCTGGACGTCCGCGACTCATCCTTCCTCACGCTCATTCCGTGAGCTGCGGGCCGATAGCCGGGGGGCCGCGCAGGGGCGGGCCGGTAGCGTGGGGCAGCTCGCATGCGAATGCTTGTGTGCGCATTCAGACATGCCCACCGACGGACAGGGACTGCGCCCGGCTGGGTACCCTCGTACACCTGCACCTGCCCAACCCTCTTGTCTTCCCACCTGAGCCCCTGTTGTCCCGCCCAGCTTTCAGCCGCCCATGTCCCCCTCAACCACCCCTTCCCCCACACCCTCCACGCACCCGCCATTCAAATTCCCCAGCTACGTGGCGATGGTGGTGATGACCCCCGTGGTGGGGCCCACGGCAGACGGCCTGGTCAAGAGGGGCTGGCCCCTCACGCGCGTCAGGAAGGCCGCACAGGGCATCGCCTTCGTCGGCCCCGCCGCCTGCATGGCCGCCTGCGCGGCGCTCACTCCCGAGACGCCCGCCGCGGCCGGCGGCGGCACGGCGGCGCTGCTGGTGGGGCTGCTGTCCGTCGGGTTTGGCCTGGGGGCGTGGAGCCGCGCTGGGCTGTACTGCAACCACCAGGTGGGGCCGATGATGAGTCACCGGGCGGTGAGCCACAGGCATGTCCGTCGTGTTGGACCTCGTCGCTTGCCGCTTTCCACCAGCCTGCCTCGTGCAATGGGGATTCACAGCAGCGTGTGTTGGGTGAGATGGTGCTGCGCGTCTCACCCGCTCAAGGGGGGTTTGGGGGGATGGGCTCGGACAGCGCACCGCATCGCGTCGCCTTGTGGGCCTGCAGGAGGGTGCCCGCTTGGCGTGGGCGCCCTCCCCAACTGTGCGTCTGCGACTATAGTTAAAAGTGGCAACCGTCACCCTCCGCCCTCCCTCGCACACACGTGCGCGAGCGCACATGCACACTCGCGCGCCAACCCCGCCCAACACACGCTCACATAGCCCCACACACCGCCACCCCCTCCCCCAGGACCTGTCCCCAAAGTACGCCAGCGCGCTGCTGGGCATCACCAACACCGCGGGGGCCCTGCCCGGCGTCCTGGGCGTCACCAGCGCGGGTTACCTCCTCGACACCACCGGCAGCTGGGCCCTCGCCCTGTTCCTGCCCACGGTGGCCTGCCAGCTCTTCGGCGCCGCCTTCTACACCGCCTTTGCCAGCAGCGAGCGCCAGCACTGGAGCTGAGCGCGCCGCGGGGGGCAGGCTTTGCGCGTTTCGCCCGCCTCGGAAGGCGGGCGGGGTGTGCTGAGGATGGACGCGCTTGCAGTGCGCGGCACGGCTGGGAAGCCCAACGCTTCCCACATTTGGTGATGCGTAGTTGCCGGCGGCAGGGCCCTGCGCCGCGAGAGCTGCGGAAGGGTTTTGTGCAGAGAACAAACAAACTGTGTGTTGCAGGGTGGAGGTGTGGTTGTTTGGGGCAGGGGCGCACGATCTGGCCGGGGGGATCGGAGTCGGCTGGCAAACTGTCTTGGGGTGCGGCCCTGCCTCACTCGCACCCGCCCAATCGAACCAACGCGCCGCCGCGGTGCTTTTGGGGGACCGTCTAGGGGAGTCTGTTTGTTTTGTGATTCAACCGCAATCGCGTGCGTGCCGCCAGGGCTGCAGGTGTAGCCAACGCAAGGTCCCGGCCCACACAGCCGTCGCGGTTGCGGCGCTTGCGCATGCCCTGCGGCGTCCCGTTTTGTCTTGAGCTGCATCAAGCTCGCCTCGCTGCACGGTTTTGGGACAAGCCGCGGTTTTAGATGACCTCGCACCCGCTAAACTGCCGCTCTCTGCGCCATTGGCGATGCCAGCGCAGCGGCGGTGTCCGGGTGCTTTTGCCAATCAACCTGCTGAGTGTCTTCAGGATTGTCGTCCGTTGTTTGTTGGTGGTGTCTGTTGCTGCACCCCAGATTTCAGAGTTTCCTTGATCCCCGCAATCCCCTGACAAAAAACGTTGCACAGTTTTGAAACGAAAATTGTGTGAGAGGGAAGGTGCGCCCAGGTGTGCGCATGCATTCACGCCACGTGTCGCCCCCACGCCTCGACCCCACACGACTTCACAGCCGGCGTTTCGGTTTGGATCGGTCATGTGCGGTGTAGTGTTTTCAAAGGGGGTTGAGGTCATGCAACGGCTCCCCGCTGCCCCTGTGCTCAGGGCAGGCACAGATTGTGCACACGAGGTTCTTCATCAGTAACAACAACATAGGCACTCCAATCACAAAGGGGGGAGCAGTGCATGAGGTGCATAACAGCCACTGATCACAGGGATATCAGCGCTGCAGTGAAGGAGTTGAGGCAGGGCCACTTATGTGGCAGCACTTGCAGCAGCAATAATCTTAGGAGCTCCTCACACCCGGCAGACCAGGCCCCTCATTTGCCCTCCTTAGGGGCGGCCCTCTTCCCTCCCTTGGCCTTTTCATCGGCGCCGCTGTCCAACGCATGTGCAAGCGCCAGCACCTTGCGCACGCCGGACGTGAGGCCCTCCGCCCCGCCGCGGAGGTCCCTCTGAGACACCCACCGCAGCGCAGCCACCGCCGCCGCCGCCCCCGCCGCGCCGCGCCCGCCGCTGCCCCCATCGTCCTCCGCGCCGTCGCCGTCGCCGTCGCCGTCGCTGCCGCTGCCCCCGTCCTCGTCGCCGCCGCCCGCCGCGGCCCCGCGCCGCCGCCCAGCCGTCCCCTTGCTCGTCGCCCCATCCGCCGCCACGGCCGCCGCAGCGGTCGCCCCCGCCGCGCCGACCCCAGCCGCCTTGCAGGCGGCCTCCAGGGAGGGCGCTGACAGCACAAGCTGCTCCACGTGGCTCGTCTGGCGGATGTGGGAGAAAACGTGAACCACGCTGCCCAGCTGGCGCCGCGCAACAAGCCGGGCGGCGGTGCCATTGCCGCCGCGGCCGCCGCCGCCGCCGCTGCTGCCGCCCGGCAGGGCGACGCCGAGGCGCGCCAGGAGGCCGTCGGCGAGGGCGCGGCGCGCGGCGGCCGCCGCTGTGCCGGCGCCGCTGGCGGTGTCGTCTGCTATCTCGACGCCTGGGGGCAGGAGGGGGCGGTCAACGGCAGCAAGGGGTGTTGGAGCGCCACGGGGCAGTGGCGAGACAGGCGGGCGGTGGGGCCGTGCTGCTTCCGGCCCGGCCTTGCTTATGTTCCTGCTCTCATCCATACAAGGCACCACATGCGGCAGCGGCCCCTCGTCAACCCACGCCTCCAGCCCTGCTCGGCGCCGCCGCCTCCTGCCGGCCGCACCCGCGCTCACCAGGGCACTCCCACAGCCCCGCCAGCAGGCCCTGCGCGGGCCGCTGCACGAGAAGGTACCAGGCAGCTGCCCCGCCCCTGGCGAGCGCCTCCTCGCTCTCGGGCGCGCCCGCGCCAGATTCCCCTGCGCCGCCGCTGCTGCTGCCGCCCGCCGCGGGCCCCTGCTGCGGCGCCGCCAGGAACGACAGAATGCTGCCCTGCCCCTGCGCGCGCCGCCGCTTGGCGAGCGGCGCGGCTGCGGCGCAGTCCTCGCCGGCTGGCTGCTGCTGCTGCTGCTGCTGCTGCTGCTGCTGCTGCTGCTGCTGCTGCTGCTGCTGCTTGACCCACACTTTGACCACGCACACCGCTACGTGCTGCTCCCTCTTGGCCGCCTTGGCCACCTGCGCATGATGGCCACATGTGAACCCAGAGCTCGTCAGCACTGCATCATTTTCACCGCTGCGCATGTCGCTGACGCAAGCATATGTTTAAGAAGCCGGTTGCCATGCAAGTGTGCTGGGCACCAGCTATCCTACCGTCAGATCACGCCACTTGCATCAGCCAACTCGGCCCGATTGCACGTCAACACCCCGCTCCCTACATCAAACACACCCCACCCCACGGCGCTCCCAGCACCCCGCACCTTCTCGGGAAAGTCCGTCGCCCGCGGCGCCCCCTCGGCCTGGGGGTCACCCCCAGCCGCCACGTGGTCCGCCACGCGCCGCGCGGCCAAACAGACGCTTGCAACGGGGCACGCGCCGCAGGAGGGGGCGGTGGGCTTGCAGACTGTGGCGCCCAGCTCCATCATCGCCTGGTGACGTTTTGGTGCGGGTGGCGGCGCGCACGCGGCGCATTTGGCCAGGGTTTAACCAGGGTTTGACCAGGGTTCGACCAGGGTTCAACCGAGGGTTCCTCTGTTTTTGAACGCGCGGCTGCCAGCACCGTTGTTGGCCTGGGCCGCTGCACATTGTGGGCAAGGGGCGATCCACGCAGCCCTCCAGGGCGCGAGCCGCCATTGGCAGCAGGCTCCGCAGAGTGCAGCAGGCTCGGCAGACGAGGCCCCGGCCCTCCTGCCGCCTCCTCCACAGCCAGAAGCGCGGAGACAATATCCTCGGGGTCACGCGGTACGCGCCTGGTTGTGGCAGCCCGGCCGCGCGGGGTGCAGCAGCTGCCCCGCGAGGGCCTCGATGGCCCGGGTGTTTTTGGTCGGGTCGCCCCCCAGGGCCCGCAGCCGGCTGACCACGCGGATGACGTTGCCGTCGACGGCGGCGGCGGCGTCGCTGAACGCGATGGACGCCACGGCCGCCGCGGTCTGTGGGGTCGCGGGCGGCGGTGATGATGCTTGAATGCAAATCGGAGTAATGTGGGGGGGGGAGGGGGGCGTCTAGGTGTGGGTCGGCTTAGGGGCCGCGATAAGCGGCAGCGGTTTTGGTTGTGAGCGCAGAAATATTCCCGGCATGTTGCATGGCGCCCGTGTGATGGCGGTTTAAGGGGTGGGGGTGAGCGGCACCCACATACGGCCCGACGCCCGGGATCTCGCGCAGCCGCTCTGCGGTTGTTGGGAAGCTGCCGTCCAGCTTCTCCATCACGTGTTTTGCCCCGTCCAGCAGATAACGTGCGCGGCGATAGTAGCCCAGGCCTGTGTGTGTGGGTTGTATGTGTGTTGTTTGTTGTGTGTATTGTGTGTGCGTGTTTGTATATGGGTCTGTGTGCGTGCTGTTGTGTGTGTGTGTGTGTGTGCATGCGTTTGTGTGCGTGGGTGGTGTGGAAAAGCGTGCGCGTCTTTGAGGGAGCATGAGAGTGCACAACACGCATGTGTGAGGGGCCACGAGATCTGGTGGCGGTCGCAGCAGAGGCGCCGCGCAAACCACCAGCCTGGCCTCCAGGCTGGGGCCGCGGCGGGGGACGCACGCCGCAGCCAGGCCAGCGCATGGCGCGCGCTCTGCTGGTGGCGGCAGGAATGCCGAGCGCTCTCGGCCCGGCCGCCACCGTTCGCCCGATTGCCATAATGATCGCAACACCAGTGCCCGCATGCGCCCCGCTGCGCCCCTCACCGGCCCACTGCTGGTTGACGTCCTCCTGGCTGGCCCCCGCCAGGTCAGCAACCGTCGGCCAGCGCGCCAGCCACCTGTGAGGCGCGCCCGGCGCGGCCGCCGCTTCAGGCCGCAGCGGTGGGGCGCTTGCTCTCGTGGCGGTGCGGCCTCTGGTGGCGCTGAGAGGCGGCGCCCCCGACTTCGTTGCGGCAGCGGCAGTGTCATGATTCGAACCTGGGCCCCTGCTCTTCAACGCTTGGGAGCTGCACAGCAGCCCGTCTGTGGCCCATGTGTTTGAATGTGCACTCACTTTTGGAAGTAGGGGATAACAGTGGCCACCTGGGTCTGCGGGAGGGTGGCCGGGGGCGTGCAGGCAGGGGAGCAGTTGAGGGTGCGCCAGGGGCTGAGAGCAGCAGCAGCCATCGCCACCCACGGGGCGTGCGCGTACACACGCACACACCCACACATGCGCGCGCAAGCGCGCGCACACACGTACGCATGCGCGGAAACCATGACCCTGTGTATCTCGCTCTGATTTCACGCGTAATCCCAGTGCCCCCCACCTGCTGCAGCATGATCTCTGACACCCACACCCGGTAGGCAAACTCCTGCGCACCCAGCCCCGCTGGCGCGCCTTCCGCCGCCGGCACGCCCGCTGCAGCCTGCTCCGGCCGCTCTGGCAGCCTGGAGTGCGGGTTGCGCCGCCAGGGGAGCACGCGGTGCACGCGGTCGTACCAGCCGAGCAGCTGCTCGCGTGCCTGCGCGTCAAAAGCGCGGCGGTTGGAAAGCGATGTTTATGCAAGATATGACTTTTTGAGCTTTTGACCCGGCGCTTTGAACGGATGATATTTTTAGCAGTATCAACAAATGTCGCAAGGTCAGTCAGGGGCCTGCAGACGCGGCCAGCCTCCTAGGGCCCACCTCCGCAACCTCTTCTTCGGAAAACTGGACGGCAGTCGCCTGCTCCTGAACCGGCTGCCCCTTGCGCTTGCCGCGGCGCGGCGCACCCGCTTGCCGGCCGTCGCCGCCGCCCCCATCAACACAGCCCTCAACGGTGTTCGCCGGCACGTCGAGGGATGCCCCGCTCCCGCTGCCGCCGCGGCCCTCAGCCGTTTTGCTGATGCGTGATTTCTTCGCTGCCTTTGCGGCGCCGGCCTTTTCGATGGCGACGGGCACGTCAACCGCGGCGCTAGTGGTGGCGTCAGGTGGCGAGCTTCCCTTGCTAATGCTGCTGCGGCTGCCTGGACGTGCCGCCCTGGTGGCCCGCTGCGTTGGCATGATTTTGAAATCAGGATTTTGCCTCGCAAAATGGCGCCGTGCGTGAAAGAGATGATGGAGGGCCGAAAAGAGCGATGGCGCGCTCCTGATCAGTGTGGATCTGGTGAAAACGACGCTTGGTGTGTGAGGTAACAGCATGCGGAAGCTTTGAAAGTGACTATCCCAGCAGCTTGCTTCTATGTGCAACGCGGTCCAGAAAAGCGACAACCGCATCTTCCGTTGTTGAAGGCACACCGAAGTGTGCATGATCGCGGCATGTCAAGTCCCACGATATACATCGGTATGTAGCGTCCCAGGTGCTACAACAAACCTCTTTTGCATGAGAAATTCCGTTTCGAACAAAAAGGCCTCCAGCAAGCTTGTAGATCAAGCGGAGGGCTTGGAGTCCGCAACATGAGAGCGCTCAGAGCACTGCGGCGCTGCAGAGCGCTGCTCAGCGAGCAGGTGAGCTACGCGAAGTGTAGGGCGTACCTACACCGATCGCGGCCCAGATCAAGACCGTTCACTGCTCTTCTCTGGTCGCGCAGGCATTTGCGTATACTGAAGGCAGCGTTTTGGCAGCTGGATCGAGCGCAGGTGAGTCTACGCCGCCCGGTGATTAGCTCAGCAATGCTTCACAGCTGGAAAGCCGGGTGGCACGCTCATGGTTGTGTCCGCCGGCTTACGCTGCAGGTCGGGCCAGCCAACGGCCGTCGCTCCACACTAGCCGGTGCGTGGCGGATCACAAACTTGCGTGGCATCGGCGGGCATGTTACTGGCCACCTTGCAGCGTGGCTGGCACCACCTTCCTTGCTCCCCCCTGGCCCCGGGAAACTGCGATGACGCTGCCGGGCCCCTCGCGCAGAACCACCACGGTGTCCACGGGTCCAATTATGTGTGGATGCAGGGGCATATAGCGCGGCGCTTTCGCATGCAGGCACGTGCCACACCCGTGCGAGGCAGCCCGCGGAGGCCCGCCAACCCCACAGCGCTGCTTTTGTTGAACCCGCAGGTGGCAGGCCCCCGCGGCGCATGCCGGCGCGCAGCAGCTGCAGCAGCAGCTGGCGGCGCCGCAGCTAGCGGCACACGCGCTGCGGGAAGCTTCGGCGCGGGCACCTGGGCCGCTGCTGCTGCGGCGCCTGCTGCACACCAGCCCGGGGACAGCAGATGCCGTCAAGGTGGTGGTGCCCGCTATGGGCGACTCGATCAGCGAGGGCACCGTGGCGGCCGTGCTCAAGCAGCCTGGTGAGCAGCAGGGGCCGGGGGCCGGGGCGCAGTGGCTTGCTGGTCTCTGGCTCGGGCCGTGCTGCCGGGCCGGCAAATGGCGATCCCGGGAGCGTGCCACTGGCTGCGGCTGGTGGGTGCGAATAGCCCGCGCTCCTAGCGTGGCGCGGCGGCTGGAGTGACCGTGCAGCCGCCGGAGGTGTAACACTGAGCGCAGCCTCGCAGGCGCCCGCTTGGCAAGGGCCCGCACCTGCGCAGGGCGCGTGTGCAAGCCAGCGTCCTGCCGCCGTGCGGCGGCCGTTCGGCAGTATGCTGCCCTGCAAATGGGCATCACGGAGAACGGTCTCCCGTTGGCGTCGCCTTCACCTGGCCCAGTTCGGTTCGGCTGGGGCCCTTTAGCGGGGCGCACCAGGCCTGATCGTCGGCGTCGTCCACCCTTCTCTGCCGCTTATGAGTCATCCACTTTCCACACGCGCTGCCTAATCAGGTGACAGCGTGGCACCGGATGACATCATCGCACAGATCGAGACGGACAAGGTTTGTATGCGTGCACCTTTGCTCATGTGTGTGCGTGCGTCTGTGGATGTGTGTTGGGGGAAAGGTGATGCGTTGTTGTCCCCTTCAGAGCCCTCTGAAGGGTATGCGAAGCCATGCGCCACATCAGCAACCGCCCCCCATACCAGAACCGCGTGCCCGCCGTCCCCGCAC
>NW_014012498.1:0-16571 GCF_000611645.1 Monoraphidium neglectum
GCGCGGAGGGGCGCGGCTGCGACAGCCAGGCGGCGGCCGCGCGCGCGTCGGACTGGGCCTGCCGGTCGCCGGGGGATGCGCCGCCGCCGCCGCCGCCGCCGCCGCTGGCGACGCCGCTGTCCTCGGCTGAGCCGCCAGAGGGGGCGTGGTCAAGCTCTTCGTCCTCAGGGACCGCCCGCACCGGCGTCGCGAGCGGCGCCAGCCCCAGCCGCGCCGCCGCCGCGTGAAACGGCGACGCCGCGCCGCCCTGCTGCGAGAGCGCCGCCGCCACCTCCGCGCTGGCGCGGCGCGAGCGGCGCGCGGCCGCCGCCGCGAGCTGCGCCTGAGCCGCCGCGACCGCGGCGGCCTGCTGCTGCTGCTGCTGCTGTGCCGCAAGCCACCGCTCCTCCGCCTGCAGCTTCGCCAACAGCCGCTGCTGCACGGGGCCCAGGCACTTGGCGGCGGCCCCGCCCCCGCCCGGCGCGAGCGTCGCCAGCTCAGCGCGCGTCGCCTGCAGCAGGGCCGCTATCTTGTGGCTGTCGATCGCGCCGGCCGACCGCCAGTACCCCGGCGCCGCGCCCGCGTCCTGCAGCGGCGCGTCCGCGGCGGGCGCGCCGGGACTGCCGCCGGCGCCGCCGTCGTCGTCGCCGCTGGTGCGGGAGCGCGAGCGGCGGGAGCCGTTCTTGCGACCGAGGCTGCGCGTGCGGGCGCCCTGCTGGAGCTGCGCCGAAAGGGCGGCCTCTGCGGCGGCGATGGCTGCGTCGACGGGGCCGGGGGCGGCGGCGCCCGCGGTGCTGGCGAGGCTGGCGCGGCTGTGACGGCTGCGCGGCGCCCACTGGTCTCCTGCATGCAGCCTGGTGGGGTGGGCGGGCCGGGGCGTAGTGGGTGGTCGGGTGGATGAGTGGTCGGGGCTGAGGAGTGACGGGGCTTGCCACGTTGTTGGACCCGACAAGAGTGGGTGGCTGATGCGCGCTACACACTTGAGTGGTCGGGCTGCGGGATGGGACGCAGCCCAGTCGCGCTTGTCGATGCGCACCACCTTTCCCGCGGCGGCGCTACTGCTGTCTCCCTGAGCCCCTCCTCCCCCCGGCCGCCAAAGCCCCGCGCAAGCAATGGCTCCCTCCATCTGAAGGCCCACCTGTCAAACACGGTGCCGCTCGCCACCTCAGACCCAGCCGCCGACGGCTTTGGCCGCCCCGCCCTGCTGTGCCCGCTCGCCGCCGCCGGCAGCCCAGCAGCCGCCGCGGCGCCCGACCGCGCGACAACCGACAGCAGCTGCTGCCGCAGCGCCGCCATCGCCGGCGAATCGTGGAGCGCGCTCGCGCCCGCCAACGACCCCGCCAAACTCGCCGCCCTGCTGCCGCGCGCCCCGCGCCGCGTGCCGGCCCCCGGCGGCGCCGCGGTCGCCCCCGGGCGGAGGGGCGCGCCGCCGCCGCTGTTGGCGTGGCTGGGGGGCGCCGACAGGCTGGACAGCTCGGCCTCGAGCTGGGCCTCGCGCTCCTGCAGCAGCGCCAGCTTCGCGTCCATCGCTGACATCAGCGTGTCCCTCGCATCGGGCCACAGGGGCAGCTCAAAATCCTCCTCCCCGCCACTCCCGCTGCCTGCCGTCGCGCCGCCGCCGCCCGCCGCGGCGTCTGCGGCGTCTGCGGCGGCGGCGGGGCCGGCGGCGGGGCCGGCGCCGGCGAGCGCCTCAAAGGCTGCCACCATTGAGGCGACCGACGAGTCATGGGGCAGCGCCGCCGCTGCGCTGCCGCCGCCGCCGCCGCGTGCAGCGGCGGGGGCGGGGCGCTTTGGCGACGCCGGCTGGCTGCGGGGGGCCGCGGCGGCGGCAGCGGCAGCACTGGCAGCAGCCCCGCGCCGCTCCTCGTCGGCGGCGTGCTGCAGCTGCCGCTGCAGCAGCAGCGCCTCCATCAACTGCAGCTGCTGCTGCAGCGTCTGCGGCTGGCCCTGCAGCCCCCCTGTGGCACAGCCCGGCGCGCCCTCCGCTGTCCCGGCGCCCGCCGCCCTTTGCTGCGCGCCTTTGCTCGCCGCGGCCGGCTTCTGCTGCTGCGGTTGGCCCGGGTTGAAGCGCTTGCGCAGCTCCGCCTGCCGCCTCAGCAGCTCCTGCATGTGCTCCTGGACCATCCGCTGCTGCTCCTTGCGGGTGGCCGCCGCCAGCAACGGGGCCGCTATGCAGGCCGGCAGCTTCTTGGGCGAGCGCCCGGGGGTCCCCACCGCCGCCGCTGCTGCCGGCTCCCGGCCTGCGCCCGCACCCTTGGCCGCACCCTGCGAGCGCGGCGGCGCGGCCGCAGCCGGCGCGTCGGCGGCTGCAGCCTCCCCTTCTCGCTCGCCCTCAGGGGCGCGAGAGGGGCGGCCTCCGCCGCCGCCGCCGCCGCCCTCACGGCCGCCGGCGCCGGCGCGCCTGTCGAGGGCCTCCAGAAAGGCCTCCAGCTTCTGGCTCCTCTCCCTGTCCACGTGCCCCGTGCCGCCCGGCCGCCACGCACGCTTGCCGCCCCCGGCCAACTGCTGCTGCTGCTGCTGCTGCTGCTGCTGCTGCTCCTCACCCACCACGGCCGCGCCGCTGCCAAACCCTCGGCCTTGCTGAGACGAGCTGCTGCTTGCGGCCAGGAGGCTGCGGCGCGACGGCGACGAACTGCTGGGGGCCGAACCGCGGGGGGGCGTGCCGGCGGCGGCCGGCGAACCGCTGCTGGGGGCCGGCGGCAGCACGGCTGCCCGCCGGCTGGCAACGCGCCTCTCCTGCTGCTCCTTCTCCCGCGCGCGCCGCTGCTGCTCCGGCGTCAGCGGCGGGTCCCGCCGCGGCGTCCGCCCGGCGCTGCTGCTGCGGTGCGCGCCGCGGCCCGGCCCGGCCTGGGGCGCGGCAGGGGCGCCGCGACCGCCGGGGGTCGCCGGGGCGCTGCTGCAGCTGCCAGCAGCGGCGGCGGGGCCCACCCCGGCGCCCATCAGCGCCCCGAGGTTGAGCCTTGAGGCAAACGCCGGCATCGCCGGCGCGTCCGCAAACGCGCCCCCGCCGCCCCCGCCGCCGCCAGCGCCGCCTCTCAGCAGAGCCCCGAGGTCGAGCCGCGTCGCCACCGCTGGCGCAGCAGATGACGGGGCCACTCCAGGCGAGGGCGTGCCCGCCATCAGGGCTGCGAGGTTGAGGTGCGTAGAGAGTGCACCCTGCTTGGTCGTTGACCCGTCCTCGCCCCCCGCTGCTCCCGCAGGTCGCACGCCGAGGCCGGTCGCAGCTGCCGCGGCGGCCGCTGCGGTGGCGGCGCTGGGAGTCAGCTTGACTTTCGACGCGGGGGAGACGGCGCCGCAGTGCACGCACTCGTGCCACTCCGCCGCGTCGACGTGAGACGTCGTGTGCTGCAGCGGCTGCGGGCGCGGCTTGCGCTCCTGCTGCTGCTGCTGCTGCTGCTGCTGCTGCTGCTGCTGCTGCTGCTGCTGCTGCGTGTCCCCTCGCACCTGCTGCAGCAGGGCCGCCAGGCTGACAGACGCTGTGCTGGCACCTGCCGCGGGGCGCGGCTCTGCACCACCTCCATTTAGGCTGGCCGCGCCGCCAAACCCGCTGCCTCTGAAGGAGCGCGACAGCCCCCGCGCCTGCTGCGGGGATCCGCCGCCGCTGCCGCTGCCGCCGCCGCCGCCGCTGCCGCCGCCCGATTGGCTGGCCAGCAGCAGCCGCTCGTAAACGGACGCTGCAGATGAGCGCCTTTGCTGCTGCTGCTGCTGAGGCTGAGTCTCTCTCTCCGCATGACGCGCTCCCAGCTGAGCAAAAGCGGGCACCTCTCTCCCATTGCTGCTTTGCCCCCTCTCGGCCGTCCCCCGCCGGCTCGCACTCTCTACCTCGGCCGGCCCCGACCCCTCGCGCCGCGCCTGCTCCTCCTCGGCAGCCCCCGCCTTCCCCGCGTCCACAGGCCCCGCCGCGGCGCCGCCGCTGCTGCCGCACGCGCTGGAGCGGCGGCGTTGACCGGCCAGCGCCGCGTTGACCAGCCGCAGGTGAGTCAAGATCTCGTCCTTTGTCTCCACCGTGCTGCGCCGCCGCCCGAGCTTGAAGTCCCGGTCGTTGTCGCCCTCGCCGCTCGCGCGCCGCCCGCCCTGCTGCTCGCGCTCCGCGCCGCCGGGCCGACGCGCGGCCGCGCGCGCGGCCCCGCTGCTGCTGCTGCGGCGGCGGGCGGGGCTGGCGTTTTTGCGCGGGTAGGGGTTGCCCTTTGAGAGCAGCTCGCAGAGCTCAGCCAGGACCTCCTTCACAGGCAGGTCCGCCGCCGACGGCGGCATGCGCAGGCGGTCGCCGCACTCCGCCGCCGCCGCGCCCGCGCTCGAGAGTGACGTCGAGAGCGACCCGCCGCCCTGCGACGGCGGCGCCAGCTGCGCGTCGCCGTCGTCGTCGCCGCAGGCGGCTGCGCCGGGGCCCTCTCCGGGGTCGCCGGCCTCGGCAGGAGCAGCCGGCCGCCTCGGGGATGCGCCGCCGCCGCAGCGGCCGCGGGGCTGGAGGACGACCAGCGCTGCGCCGTCCGCCGCGTCCCAGTCCGCGGCGGCCTGGCCGGCCTCTGCTGTCGCGGCCTCAAACGGCGACCGCATCGGCGCGGCGTGCGCCGCCGCCGCGAGCCGGCACGAGCCCGCGGCCGGGCACGTCGCCTGCGGCGTCGGGGCGTCACTGGCAGCATCGGTGGCGCCCGCTGCCTCTTTTTCGCTGCCGGCCATGTGTTTAATTTTTAGGTCCCGCCACACAGCTTGCCAGCTGGCGGGGGGCTGCCCCTCCCTGCGCGCCGGCGCCGCGTCCGCTTCGTCGTCCCCCTCCTCGCCGCCGCCGTCGCCGTCGCCGCCGCCGCCGCCTCCGTTGCTGCCGTCGCCGCCGCCGGAGCAGGAGGGGAAGTGGGCCTTGATGAGGCCGCCGCCGGCGCTGCTCGCGCCGCCGCCGCTGGAGCGGCCCCACTCGTCTTCAAGGCTCGTGCCATCCTCCGCTTTCGGCGGCGCCTGGCGCTCCCCAAAGTGGCCCGCGGCAGGTCCCGTGTGGAGCGCGATCATGTCGGCCCCTGTACTGTGACCGTTGGCCTGCGTGAGACAAACGCGTGGGTGTTGAGGAAGCAGATAAGTAACGGCAACCAGCAAACTGAGTTTGCGCTTCGCGAGGCTCAGGGGCCGATTGCAGCGACTGGCGGCGGAGCCGCTGCCAACTTCACACACCACTGCCGACCATCCTTCTGCATCACATGCCTGCTCGCTTTGTCTGTTCGCGCCGCATCTCGCACCTTGCAATCACCGGGGGTCTCCCCCGTGCCTGGGGTTGCGCCACTGACCAACTCAGGTGCGCCCACCTTCTGCTGGGACGCCTGCGCATTTGGTGCGCGTGGCAGGTTGCGCGTGGCGCTGCTCGGCATTTGCCCTCGTGGCCAAGTGGAGGCGTTCGCTACGTGTTCGTGCCGTCGTGTGCGCAAGCACCAGCAGCAGCAGCAGCAGCAGCAGCAGCAGCAGCAGCAGCAGCAGCAGCAGCAGCAGCAGCTGTAGCGGCGCGTTGCGCGGCTGCGGAGTGTACGCGTTTGTGTTGCAAAAGGAAGCGCACCGTGATATCATTTATATCGAGTACCAACTCTGCCACAGCACCCGTGCTTGCGTTCGTGCCTTGGACCAGGCTGGGGCATCCCAGCAAGTCGCCTGTGGGCACGCTCGTCTCCTGGTCGTCGCTCATGTCACTTCAACAATTTCTCAATAATCACTACAGCTGTGCTGCAATTGAAGGGACCAGCGATGTGTTCGCTCCTCTAGCTGCTCACTCGCCCATGCCTACGTGCCCTGTCGCGGAGCTGAGAAGCCGCACACACATGTCGAGCCTAATTGACGACAGCATCTACTTGATCCTCTATAAGTGGCACGCCTCCTGCAAGAAATGGTCAAGTGTAAAACTGCCGGACAAACCGCTGTTGCTACATCAAAGCAATACGGTATGAAATTATGTAGGTGGCACACCTGCATGAACCTCACGAAGGCAGTTTTTTTTTCAGGTCACCCTGATTACCCCTTCGTGTGGCCAACCAGCAGTGACTGCTGCGTTCTGTACATCTCACCAGGCCCCTTTCTCAAAGCGTGCTTAAAAGCGGGTGAAACGCGATAGCTGCTCGCCGTGTGACCCTCAATCAAAATTTACACATATATGGGGAACGTCCAGGCAAGAACATGCAGGCGGGCGACCGAGAAGGACGCGGCCTACAACCTGCGCCAGGGTGACCTTAGGGGCTGCCTGACCTGTAGGTGCTGCTACAGCATGAGGGGATGTTATAGATGTTTGATTGCTTCACTCTGCTCACGTTCAGGGGAAAGGGTGCCGTGCATCGTGGGCTTTGGCTCTCGAAAATAAAGGCACCTGTGTACCTATGGCACCTTCATCTACACGTTTTTGGTAATGGTGAGATTGTTTCGGCCGTCCGTTCGGCTTGATTAGGCCTCCCTGAATTGATTTAGAGTAAGCTTGTAGCGCTTGTGAGGTGGTGCAGATTTGTGATGTGACATCACCTATCTCGACCAAGCCTCGGTACGCAGCACCCTCAATATCTAAAATGGGTGCGCAAACCCGTGCGTCCACATTTGGATCTTGCACGGCAACAGAGGCCATTCTAGTGTTGCACAGTGTGTGTGCCTGCCCAGCCCCCATGATCCTGAGGTGCACGCCTTCACGACAAGCCAGATGCAGGTTTGTTGCAACAAATTGCATTTACAGAGCTGATGCACATGCAGAAAGCACATTTGATGTGCAACAGACCAAGGCACAGGGGGCACGAGCAGCTGTGCATGCGCATGCAGCGCCTAGCAACATGGCAAGCGCGGGGCAAGTGCTTGCTGGAGAATGCTACAAAGCCAGGCAATTCTACCAAGTGATGTGAACAGTGATACAAAGTATGGCGCATGACTAATGCTGCGGATCCTGCTGCTGCTCCTGCTGCTGCTGCTGCTGCTGCTGCTGCTGCTGTGGCTGCTGCTGCTGCGGATCCTGCTGCCCCTGCTGCGGTTGCTGCTCCTGCGACGGTTGCTGTTCCTGCTGCGATTGCTGCTCCTGCTGCGGTTGCTGCTCCTGCTGCGGTTGTTGCTCCTGCTGCAGTTGCTGCTCCTGCTGCAGTTGCTGCTGCTGTTGCTGCTGCGGCTGTTTGAGTCGTTCAGATGCCGCCTTGGCTTGTGGTGGCTGCCCTCCAATGCTGGGCCTCTCCACTGCTGGCGTGGGCGCTGCGCGTCTGCCTGCAACGCCAGCCTCGCCGCCCCCTCCCACTGGCGTCCGCGCCAGCGCCGCCTGCCCGCCAGCATCTGCGCGCTTCCCCTGCCCGCCGTCCTCCCCCACCATGTCGCTGCCACCACCCTCCCCCGCGGCCTCGCCCGCCTCTGCGGAAGCTGCAGATGGTGCGGGGCTGCTCAGCACCACAACCTTGGACTTGTCAAAGTCCCCATAGACATCCTCAAGGTAATCATCCAGCGCCTCCTCATTAATCTCGGGCTCAGCATCAAACGCCGCCGCCGCATCGCCACCCTGCCGCGCTCCTCCGCCTTTGCCAGCGCCGACCTTGCCGGCGGCGCCCGAAGCCGCGGTCGCAGGGCGGGACGAAGCCGCGGGGGCGGAGGCGGGGGGGCTGCCGCCGCCGCTGAGGGCCGAGTCGTAGGCAGCGGGGACAACAAAAACGCGGGCGCCATTTGCATTGTATGTGGGGACGATGCCGTTGTATACTAGTGGCGGGAGGACGTCCTGCAACGTTGTGTTGGCGGTGGAGTATCCCATTTGCCACCAGTATTGGTGATGTGGTGCGTCTAAGGAGGGGGACCGCGGACAGTGGCTGAGATCCAAAGCATTGAGCAATGCATGCATTCAGCCACACAGTATGACCTGGCTTCCCTAACTGATTTGCGGACAACCCTGCACAGCGCTCGCACTCGTGCAAGTTTCTGCGCTGCTTCTCGCAACCACCCTGCCAAGCGCCCCCAAGCAGCAGCTGGAAACCACCATTCGTTCATGGGCCTCACTTCCTTCACATCCGGGCCCCCGCTGCTCTACCCACCTGGCAATGCTCATGCGTCGCCGGCGGCGAGGCCCCATCCGACGCCAGGGGCGCCGTAGGGACCATGTAGCAGTACCGTTCTTCGTGCGCCATCTCGTCGTCACCGGGCGCCAACCCGAGCACGTCCATGTCGGCGCGGTACTCGGCGGCGGACGCGTACCGCAGGCGGCGCGCACGGTCGCCGGCGGCGAGGGAAGGGACGGCCGAGAGCTTCACCGGCAGTGCGTCGCGCAGGCGCTGCAGCGGCGTGCAACGCAGGGGCATGGGTTTGAGGGCCTTGTGAGAGGATGGAAACGGCCCAAACATGTTGAGGGTTGTGCATGTGCCCATGCCTCTGCGGGTCTGCAAAGCTCTGCCGCCACCCGCGGCTATTGTCATTTTGTAGCCAGCCGTGCCTGCGGCTGCCGGCAAGTTAAAGGCCTGAAAAGCACCAGGCGCGCCGCCCACAACACCCCGCTGCTTGCAGGGCCCTCGCCAAGGGCCTCGCTCAGCAGACTGGGCCGCTCCCCGACCAGCCGTGTATATGGCGGCTGCGGCCACGCCGCCTGCCGCAAGCTTTGCTGTCCAACCCCCCCTCCCGGCCACCTGCATGACCACTCGCGAGTAATGCGGCTCCATCAGCCACGCCAGGTCAGCCTCGAGCCAATCCACGCTGCTGCTGCGTCTCCGCTGCCCGCCCTGCCGGCCCCCACGCCCGGCCGCCGCCGGGCCCGGCGCCGCCGCCGCGTCACCCGCGCCCGCAGCGCCGCCGCCGCCGATTTCGTGCGAGGCGAGACCGGTCATGGTGCTGTTAGAGCCTGGGGCAAGCGCCGCGTCCCACGCGGTCGACAGGTCGCCGTCCCAATAATCATCTTCGGACTCGCCGCCGCCACCACCACCGCCCCTGCCTCCACCACTGCCACTGCTGCCGCCACCCTCGCCGGAGCCGCTGCCGCCCGTGGTCGCGGCAGCGGCGCCACCGTGAGCGTCGGCGTCGGTGCCGGCGGCGCTCAGCACCCGCGGGAGGTCTGGGACGATGCACTGGCGGCCCCTGCGCACCGCCGCCGACCGCAGGAATTCTAGCCACCCGGCGGCCCCGTCCCCGCCGCCCGCCGCTCTCCCGCCCTTTGCGGCCCCGGATGCGGCGCGCCACGCGACAAGCAGCTGCCGCCCGGCTTCCATGCCCACCATCCAGCCGCGCGCGTGGCCGTCGACGCGGTCGCTGCGAAGCAGCAGGTCGGGGTCGGCCGGGCGCCGCGCCGCGCCGCGCGCGCCGCCGGCGAGGCCGCTGGCGCCCGCGACGCACCAGAGTGTCGGGTCGCTCGTGAGCAGCCACTGCGCCCCGGCGAAGTACCCGAGGGCGTCCGGCGCCAGCCGCGCGCCGTCGGGCAGCAGCAGGACGGCCGGGTATGAGAAGCACTCCAGGAAGAGCCGCAGCAGGAACAGCATGTGCGAGGGGCGCGCGGGGTCGGCGCCGCCGTCCGGGTCGGGGGCGGAGCCATTGCGGGCGTGGTGCACCATCCTGACCACGCCCATCGTCTCCACTGCGTAGTGCATGGCCACTTTCTTGACGTCGGGGTCGAGGCCGTCCTGCGGGGCCGGCGTTGGGGGCGTTGGAGGGGGGCGCGGGGCGCATCAAGATGATGGCGCGGCTGGCCAGGGGAGGTCTACGCAGGCGCGAGCGGTGGCGGCTTCTAGAGTGTTCAGCTGCAGCTGCTGCAGCGGGTGGCTAGATCCTTCCACGCCCCAAGCCATTGGGAGCTTCTGGGAAAGGCCCCCACCCCCCACCCTCAAGCTGAGAGCAGCTGGCCCACATCCCTCTTTTGTCCAAGAGCACCTGCCAGCAAACATTCATCAACCCAAAACTCGCCAGCACCGGATGCGATCCAGCCGCGGCCACCCACCACTGCCACATAGATGTGAAACAGGCCCCGCACGTCCTCCCCAGTGTGGCCCCACCGCCTCAGCAGCCCCTGCATCGTCCGCTCCAGCCGCGCCGCCGAGCCCGCGCCCGCCACGACGACGGCCGCCGCCTGCGTGCCGCGCAGGTCTGGGGCGCCCGCGGGGCAGGCTGCGGACTCGGCGCCGCTGATCGGGCCAAATAAGATGCTGCCGGCGTTGGAGCCGTACAGGCCCTGCGCGTTGCAGTGGTCAACGCAGTCACAAGGGCGCATCACGAGGTGGTTTGCTGCGCCGGCTAGGGCGCGGTGCTTGCACAAGTGACGAGGTATTGGCCAAGCAAACGTGCGCGGGAGATTTCTGCCAACACCTGCGCAAAGGCGCCTTTTGACCGTCGTGGCCGGCGCTGCGTGCGGCCAAACAGCTGACGAGCCCCGTAAGTGTGCACGAGACACCCCCTGTCCCGCCGCCCACCTGGTACTTCTCAGCAGAGTCCATCGAGACCCGCATCTCCGCGCCCGCGCCCTCCGCCGCCCCCCGCTGCAGCAGCTGCTCCATCTCGGCCGCCTTGGCGCGCCCCACCACCGCCGCCACCCGCTCCGGCCGCAGCTCTATGTCGCGCTCGCTGTCAGCCAGCGCCGCGCCCGCCATGGCCACTGCGTCCGCGCCCGCCGCAGCGAGCAGGCCCACTGCCCCCGCTGCGCCGCCGTGGCTCGGCAAGGCCGCGGCCGCGGCTGCGCCGCCCGCCGCTCCGCCCCCAGTGGTGCTGTGGGCACCCCAGCTGTTGGATAGAGCGCCAAACACCCGTGAGAGCGCGGCGCCGCTGGTTACGGCTGCGTTCGCGTCGCCTGGCCCGGGAGCGATGGTGGCGCCGCCGCTCACCACAGCAGACACCGCAGGCGCGACCGCGGCGTGCGCTGCCGCAGCAAGGTGACCGTCGCGAGCCGCCCAGCCCTCCGCAGGGTGCATCATGTCTGGGTGCGCGGCGTGGCCGCTCTCAAGGTTGCTGATGGTGCGGTGGGTGCCCACCCAGGTGGTCGCCACGAGCAGCATCTGGCGGCGTGAGACGAGATGCCATGACGCTCGGGCGGTGGGGTCGGTTGGGGGTTGAGTGACGCAAAACACCGGGCTACGCTTTTGGCCTGCAGGGCGTTGCCTGGGCAACACATCACTCACCACGCAGACCCCAAACACCAGGGGCATCCAGGATTCCACGCCCCGCCGTGTGTGGTTGGGCGCATTGTAGCGGCGGTGCAGCAGCAGCAGCGGACGTGCAGTGCCATCGCCATTGATCTGGGGCATGGCCCTCGCGAGCGTTGTCAATGTTCAAATGCTGCGATTGTTCAAAAGCTGCGTTGATCACTGCTTGCCCTTGCGACGTGCTCGCAACAACGTACACGCTGGCTGCGACAGAGAGCAATGCAGCACGTTGATGAGACTTTGATCCTGCTATGATACGGTAGTGAAGCCTCATATCATCAGTTCATATGATTGGGCCTGTTCTGGACGATGAGACGACAAGATCTCCAGGCCAATTCTTTCATTCCTTTCATCCTTGTGTTGCCCAGTCTGGTCTGGCCACGACAGAACGGGCACGGCCACGTCACGTGGTATACCGTACAATCATTGGCACACCTCCAATATGAGGTATCATACTAAGCCAAGGCTCATGGTCTAGTACTTGGCTTGGCATGTGAAGCCTCCCAGCATCAGACTGTGACAGTCGCCTGCGGTGACGCCCAATGGAGCAACCTTGCAATACCGTAGCGTTGCCCTCCCGCCCGCACAAGCAGGCAACTCCTTGCATCCGCTCCTTTGGTTTGGATAAGTAGCTTGCTTTGTGGAGCCCCAGAAAATCCGTATGTAGTTGTGGACACCATTAAGGAATGTTGCATGGATCATTTGTCAGGGTCGCTTTCTGCACAATAAAAGCAAGTTGGGCCCTGGTCGCCACAAACCATCTGAGATGCGGAGCCACCCGGCGTGTACTCTGCTATCAAGCCTCCCAGCATGTGCTTTTGCGCTAGCACATGACGGGGCACCACGGTAGATGGCCCAACCATTGGTATACACAGCACGGTGCTGGCGGATTGCCTGCTCTGCACCACCCTGCCAGAACTGATGCATGCACCCCGGCATGCACAGTACTCTGGTGTCTGTGGTCAGCCAGCACCCATCACCACCCAGCCGTTGGCGCGGCCTGAAGTCTGTTCATCATGAGCTTTGCGCATGTATGCACTCCAGTATGAAGCCTGCAAAACAGATGTCAAAAAGCCTTTGTATGTTTTTAGCAACACATAACGCACTTTCCAGCGCATCCTGGAACGACAACCCGCAGGCCTGTTGGCAGCCAAATTTGCGCGGGTGCCTGCGGATCTGCGAGTCGCTGCTGCGCACCCCGCAGCCACCCTCACTTGCAGTGAACCATTGCACAAAGGAAACAAGGGAGATTAGAGTAAAGGTCCTGGCCATTTCTCCAAACTGTGAAGTACAATAGCAGGCCAAATCACCCACGTCACTCGTACGTGCGCTGCGAGTGACGCGCAGCAATCAGGCACCGAAGGCCGGTTTGGCAGGCTGCACGCCAAAATGAGTATATAAATCAATTGAAATTTGATCAAAAGCAGGCGATAGCTCCCGACCACGCGCCAACCACGCGCTGAGCACGCGCCGTTTCAACATGGCTCTCCGCGTCGCGTTCCTCCTGCTTCTGCCGTCAGTCGCTTTCTCGTACCCGTGGTTGTTTGCTGATGAGTACGCTCCTAAGGTGAGCAAAGCGGCGGCCGCATCGCTTCCAGTCGCCGTCATACCTGGACACGTGCAGCTGCCGTGAGGCTCAGCGTTTGCTTGTGCCCTTGCAATGAATTGCCCCTTTCCATGATCCAGCAGAGGCGCTATCTGCACACCTAAATCTGCCTCGCGCTCATCCTGTCAGGCCCCAAACCCGTGTACAGCCCACCCCACCAAGCCGGACGAGGGGCACTTTGCGGTCAAGGCGGACCCGTGAGTCCGGGAGTGCCAGGGCTTTCTGGCTTTCGCGTTGTGGAGATATTTTTTCTCTTGTGACTTGCTTGTACAGGGCCTGACTAATTTCTGCAGTTGGGCTGTTCAAGGTTGTGCGCGTGCGCGCGCGTGTGTGTGTGTGTGTGTGTGTGTGTGTGTGTGTGTGTGTGTGTGTGTGTGTGTGTGTGTGTGTGTGTGTGTGTGCGTGCGCACATGCGTGCGTGCGCTCACACGAGTGTGCCTGCTCACGCGCGTGTGTGCGCTTTTGGGCGCTTGTGTGCTTGCGCACAGGCGTGTGTACCAACCATCAGTCATGTCAGTTGGCCGCGGATTTCTTGGCTTTTTGCTGGTCGCATGCATGCACTCCTGCATGCAGAAGAAGCCTGGCCTGCTGCATTGTCACCTGCACGGGTTGCCGTGTAACTTCCCTCCTCCATTCCCCTGCCTGATCCACAAGCAAATCCTTGCCTTTGCTGGCGGCTTAGTTTGATATTTTGTCCTCCTCACTCGCCAACTTCGCCCCACTATCAGCACAACTAAGTTCACGGTGACTGATGGCAAGGGGGCTCCTGTCAAGGCGGTCTGCCCTGGCGTCACCTACAATGTGAGGGTCTCCTTCCCTCAGCCTCGTATGCTGCTGGCCTCTGCGACTACTGGTGTTCTGGGTAGCCCCTCTGTGCAGCAGACTGTGCCTGCCAGGGCCCTTGGCGCATGGTGAGAGGGTGGGTGGTTGGCACGCGCGCCGCGCCGCCGCAAGACGCCTTGAGACGACTAGCTTGTTTGCTGGTGGCAACCGACCACAGCTGCCGCTGTCAAGCTCGCGCAACTGTACATGTATGTGCGCGTGCATGCATGTGCATACGCGTGTGCGTCTTCTTGCGATGCACAAGCTTATGTGCACACCGGCACATGTGTACAAGGGTGCTGTGAGGAGGTCAGTGTTTGGGTGCGGGATGCCTATTTGTGAGGGCAGAGCGCATTGACAGCATCAAGCATCACGGCAAGACATAGGAAGTGCTCAGCTGCCCTTGCCGGCCAGTTCCTGACTCATATATCCTCCCGCCCCCGGCCACGCCTGTGCAGCCCCAACCGGTTTGTGTATGGCAGGTCCGCGGGTAACACCCCCTTGCCCACCTTCCCGTTGACCATCAGGCTGCCCTGCAACGCAAAGGGTGGGCATTGTGGGGGAGGGGGGGGGGGCGCACCTTGATTTGAAAGAGCGTGGTGGTGGTCCACCAGCCTTGCGTGTGCTGATTTGTGCACACGCATGGTAGACACAACTTTGGTGCGCTGGAGTAGCTTTCAAAGCGTCACAATGCTATTGGTGCTAGCAAAATATTCCTGCATTAAATTACCTGCATGCTGCACCATGTGACCAGAAGCATGCAAAACACACTGCTGCTCGCCATGCAGGTGTGAGCCTCAAGGTCAGCAGTGCAACGGGCAGCAACGGCGCATTCTTGATCACAGACGTGACCCTCCCGCTGGCATCCAGCTGCCCGAAATGTGAGTTCTCTCCCAAGTTGGTGGGACTGGGATCAAAGCCTGGCACCCTTGCACACCAAACAGCTGGGGAAAGGAGGGGGCATGCTGCACAGCGCTGCAAACTTGCTGCCACTGTATAATGCGCAACGGCGCACCGCTGAGCATAACTTCCTTTTCTCAAACGTTTATTCACCTCCACCGTTACGCAGTAAAACCCTCTTGCTCAATTCCACGCGCATGCAGGCTGAGTATTCAGGTGCTGGGCCTTCACCCAAGCTGCAGCCTGCCGCTGGATGCTCAGCGCTAGCAGTTACAAGCCCCTCCTTCATCAAAGACTGATGTGGACGCTTTACAACGTGGGCTTGGCCCAGCAATTCAACTTTGTGGCAAAACCCCCCGCAGTGTGTTCAGCCGCATTTTTACTTTCAAGTCCATCTACACACGGCTTTGCGCCTAAGCACTGCAACTGTGGTTCTCCCCATGCGCACTTGACCTTAATCCGGGGATTTTTCAATTTATTTTGGCTTTAAGGCAGTGGTAAGTGCGTGTCGCCTCGCGCACTTCGCCAACACAACTGATGCAAGCAAGCTGCAGATAGAGTCATTTCCGCTTGCATCCTGTGTGTGCCACATCCTTTGCTTCGCGTTTGTAAAAACACCCAGACTTAAAGCTTGTGGCCAGGCATCGAAAGTAAGGATTGGCAGACACACAGGTAGCAGGCAGGGCTGCGGCCGCGGAAAACCCCCAGAAACCGCCATCTTCCAAGCCACAACGCGACCCTCACAGGAGGGCCTCAGCCTTGCCGAGCCGCGCCGCAGGCCAGGGCCCGGCCCGTTCGCATGGAACAAAATCCTAGGGGAGCAGAAGGCGGTCAACCGCCGACGGGCGCGGCAGGAGGCCGACGCAGCCTTTACCGCGGTTCTCGCTGCGCAGAGTGTAGTAGACCAGGCCGCTGCAGCGGCGGGGGTGCTGGGCCCTGCAGCAGCTGCAAGCCCCAGGCCAGCGGCGGCGGCGTCGGCGGAACCGACGCTGCGGCGGGCCTCGGGCGCCGCGGCGGCGGCGCCTGGCCGGGGGGTTGAGGAGCCGCCCGCGGCGCTTGGGTGGTTGGCCGTTGTAGGGGATGGTGCAGCGGAGGGTCCGTGCCTGCCCCCAATCGAGCCGCAGGGGCCGCCCGTGCTGGACAGTGCGGACGTCCACCTCTCGTCATGCCGCTGTGGGCCCTGCCAGACTGCACAGCGCTTCCAGCAGGCGGCGTCTCTGGCGGCGGCGCTCACAGCCCCCCCGGGCGCGGTGGCGCCGGCGCCGGGCCTGGGGCCGTCCACAAGAGCCGCAGCGCCGGCGCTGGCTGGGCCGGGGGTCGCAGACAGCGCAGAGGCGGCGCCCCCGGCGGAGGCCCTGGAGGCGCCCGCTGCGCGAGTGGGCGGAGCGGGCGGCGTGGAGCCTGCCCCAGTGCGCCCCTCATTCAGCACCATTATGGCCGGCCTGGCCGATAGGGACTCCGCCGGCCACGGGCGGGCCCGCAGCTCGGGCGGCGGCGCCGCCCTAACTGGCGGCGTCAGCGTGACACCGCCAGCGGCCAAGCGGCCCCACGTCACAGGCCTCGCCTGCCCGCCGCCGCGGGTCCCATCGTCCCCTTCACCGACGCCACGGCGTGCGCCTCACGGCGCGTCCCCGCGCCGGTCGCCCCGCGCCCGCTTCCCCGCGCCCTCGGATGAGGAGCGGTACACGGCTGCGGGGGCCGCGGAGCGCTGGTGGACCTTGGGCCGCGCGCGCTAGGGCTGCAAGCCCCACGTCGATAGGTTGATCACATGTCAATCGCGCGGCTGAGCTTGTCTCGTTTGCGCATGCCTCGTAGCCTTCCGGGCACGCCGTTTCCGGCGGGTTTGGTGTTGTCGTGCATGGGTTGCCCTCCTCGGCTCGGCCGGCTGTCGAGGCAGAGGGGGGGTTGCGGCTACCGTGCTCGTGTCCCTGCCATCACCGTGCGTGGTCAGTGCTCGCTCTCACTTGGCATCGCGCGGTGTTCAGCGCCCAGTGTACGGTCCCCCGGCGGGGCCGGGCTTTTTTTTTTCATGTGAAGTTGCTGCATACATGCATCCATACATACATACATACATGCATACATGCATCCATACATACATACATACATACATACATACATACATACATACATACATACATACATACATACATACATACATACATACATACATACAT
>NW_014012497.1:0-8866 GCF_000611645.1 Monoraphidium neglectum
GGCCGGCGCTGTGCCGAGCGCGCTGTGCGTCCCGCTGGACGACAAGTACTCTGATCACACGCTGTCTTACGCGTCCCTCAAGGGTGGCGACAAGACCTTGGTGGCGGCCCTGCGCGGCGCGGGCGGGGCCGCGCTCGACGTGCACCTGGCGGTTGTCAACCTGATGGTGAGTCATCGCATTGCATGGGAGCGTCGCGCTTTTGGCCCATTCAGCATGCACGCGCTTTGACTTGCGCTGATTCGTCAAGGGGGTGTGGGAGCTGTGCGTGCACATGGTAGCGTTGCCCCTGCAGGGCCTGGGGCCTTGCACACATGGGTGTGAAATGGGCCGCCCTGCGTGCATGCATGTCACGTGCGTGCCTGGCCCCTGCATGCATGACCATGCGTGGGCCGCCTGAGTGCATGGGTGGTGCGCATGCGGAGCAGGATTCGCAGACTGCATGGGTGGTTATGATCAAGGATGCAGTACGCCCACGCATGCATGCTTGCATGCTTGCATGCCTGCAGTGGGCTGCAGGGCACGGGCTTTTGGGTCCGGAGCCGGTACAAAACCCAGATGGCTTGCACCAGCAGCACACCGCCTCCTTCCACCTGGCTTCCCTTGATCACCACCACCCCGCCTGCCTCCCGAACCCTTGCGTTCCCCCCCCAAATATCACACACAGGAGTCGTTTTACGACGAGCGGGACGTGATGGACTGCCGCCCCTTCCACCGCACCGGCGCAGACGCCCAGCGCCTCAAGGCCGCGGCCTTCGATGACGATCAGGGCGCGCACGACCGCGTCCGCCGCCGCTACAGCTACGACGACCTCGGGGGCGACTCGGGGCGGCCGGAGGACCTGGGGGCGGCGGTTGGTAGCTTCCTGGATTCCGAGTGCAAGTGCGCGTTCTGGCTGGCGCCCGATGGCACGAAGCTGGCGCCGCCGCCGGCGGTGCGCGCCCAGAGATGAAGCGGTGTTGGGGGAGGGAGGGGCTCGGCGGGCGGTTGGCTTTGGCGTCAGAGTGTGAAGAAGACCAGCATGGGCTGCGCTGTCGTGGGCGTTATTGCTCTTGGGCCGCCAGCTGGGGCGCCTCGCTCCTGCGCCAGTGCAAAACGCCCTCTGTCTGTGCGCACAGGGGTCAGAAGTACACAGCTCCGCGCCGCCCTTGCCGCCCCCGATCGCTCATGCACATTGCCAGAGGCTACGCCCCTCCCAAACCCCTCCACCACCCTACCTCCCTTCCCCCTTGCATGTATGACCCCACACGACCACCAGACGTGCACTTCGCGGTCGAGCGCGTCACCGGAGGGCCCCTCTTCGCGGACGACGCCCCCGAGCTAGTCAGCGCGTCGGGCTACAACCGCCACGCCCTCCGATCCTCCATGATCGACTTCCACTACAGGCGCGCCGTCGCGGTCGTGTGGCCGCGCGCCCTGGCGGCCGACGCGCTGCGGTCGGGCGGCCTGCCGGCGGCGCAGCACCTGCTCGGCCGCCGGCTCGCGGCCGGCGCGGACGCGGGCGCGGCGGACGTTGCGGCGGCGCTCGATTTTGTTGCGGACGAGCTGGGGCAGGTCTCCGCCGGCGAGGGCGGCCGGTGGTACTGCCGGGGGCGCTTCATGGGGATGGGCGGCATGGAGGACGCGGCCTGCAAGGCGCTGGCGGCGGTGGCGCGGGGGCCGAGGGAGGCGGCGGGGGCGGCGCTGGCGGCGGCGGCGGGCGGGCTGGCGGGCACCCAGGGGGTCTTCACTCCCAAGTGAGCGGGCGGCTCGGGGTGCGGGGTGGCCCTGCATGCAGGGTGGGGGCGCAGTGGATATCAAGCAGAGTTTTGAGAAGCGGGTGTTGAGCAGCGGGTCATCATCATACACCCGCTGGTCTGTTCTGTTGTGTAGGGAGCACATCGAAGAAGCAGCAGGCAGCAACGCTGGGCAATTCAATCTCCAACATCCACCCCGCAATCGCAAAATGAAAAATGCAGGGTTGCCGCCGCCCTGTTGAATGCCATCGTGGCTGTCGGCTGCCCGCCCGACGCCTCCGCCGCCCTCGCCGCCCTCGCGGCCGCCCAGGCCGCCTCCCAGGCGCCCGCCTGCGCGCAGCTCGCGCTCGCCGCCGCCGCGGCCGGCCGCGCGCCGCTTGCGCAGGCGGTCGCGGACGCGGCCGCAGCCGCCGTCCTCGCACCTGCCGCCGCCGCCGCCAGCCAGGCGCCAAATGCCACCGGCGCGCCCCCGGCCCTGGCGCCCGCCGCTGGCGCGCTGTCTCAGGATGCCATGGTTGCAGTTGCTGACATGCTGGCGCAGCTGCCGCCCTGCCGCCGCCACCTGGCGGCCCTCGCGGCAGCGGCCGTGGCGCGGCCGGACGCGAAGGCGCTCCTCAAGCGCCTGCTCGCGCTGCCCAGCCTGTCGGGCGCCGCGGGCGACCCGGAGGCCGCGGCGGCGGTGGCGGCGCTGTGCGAGGCGCGGCGGGGGCACCTGGAGGGGCAGGGGCGGCCGGCGTTCAGCTGGGAGATGCCAGACGCGGTCGTCCCCAACTGCCCAGACATCCAAGTGGGTGGATTTAGGCAAGGGTTGAAATTGACTGTTTTGTGTGGCGGCTCTCGTGTGCTCTGTTGCAGACGGATGGCTGAGGCCAGTGCCAGCACCGCTAAAAGGAGGTGCCTGCGTTCAACAGACACCGCAGACAGGGCGGGGCATGGGCCGAACACAAGACCGGTTGCAAAGCTGCCACAGCCCCCGCCGCTGCTGCGCAGCACCGGCAAGGCACGTCACGCCTCTCAGCATGCCCATCGGGCCCTGGCTACATGCACGACGACCCGGCACCTGAACCTACCCCATCCACTCAAGCACACCGCCATCACGCCCTCGGGCGCACTTGCGCCGCCGCCCAACGCCCGAGCCCATGGACCCCGCCAATCACATCCCCAACCGTTGGCCCCCGCGCGCAGCCGCGGCTCCCCAACACCACCCGATGGGCCGCCCCGGCCAGAGCATAACTCTTCACTCACCTGCACGGCCCTGCTTGCCGCATCACGCCTGTCTGCCAGGCCTTCCTGCGCGGCCCCGAGCAGTCCGTCCGCTTCACCAAG
Source organism: Monoraphidium neglectum (assembly GCF_000611645.1). Classification (NCBI taxonomy): domain Eukaryota; kingdom Viridiplantae; phylum Chlorophyta; class Chlorophyceae; order Sphaeropleales; family Selenastraceae; genus Monoraphidium; species Monoraphidium neglectum. Next base: position 3,061 of record NW_014012497.1, read on the forward strand.
TTCCTGTCTGGCGTCGTCCACGCACGCACCATGGCACAGCGGCTGTTCAACTCGACACGCCCCAAGGACAAAGTCCCGGGGTGCGCCCAGGGCCGTGCGGCGCGGCGCAGGGGCGGCGGAGGGGGGTGGGGGGAGAGAGCGCGCGCGACCCAGCTGAGACGCTCTGGTCGAGCGTGTGGGTGGGTGCATTCGCATGGGGGCGGGCTGCGCAGAGGTGGCGCTCCAGCAGCTGCCAGGCTGCTGCACGACGCATCTTCTTCACGTCAGCCGGGCCGCAACCCCCCACGCCCCCCCTCCAAAAAATCACATACATTCACACTCGCACACACACACACACGCACACCCTTGCCGTTGCCCAACGTCCCCCCCCCCCGCTGTCGCCACCTAAGCACCGCCAAAAACACCCCAACCCCCTACGTCTGCCGGCTGCGCCCTCCAACAGGGCCGCAAACTACAGCGCGACTGCGGAGGCGGGCGGCAAGGGCAAGAGCGCCTGGCTCCAGGTCACAAAGACGCGCGCCTGGTTCGACGCACAGGCGGGGGAGGCGGCCGCCGACGCCGCGAACTCGGGGGCGCTCGACGCGCTTATGGCGCGGGCTGAGGCGGCGCTGGCGGCGCGCGGCGGGTGAATGCAGCCGCGCCCTTGCACATGCTGACTCAAAGGGGGTGGCAAGCAGCGGCCGGCAGGATTCTGATTGATTGGCATCACCACATGGCATTTGGTTATGTGACGAGGCGGGGTGGCAGCTGGCCGTGTGGCGGCACCCGACGCTAGGTGTACCTGGATAACTGCTGTTTATCAGCCAGCCGTTGTGATGTGAGCCTGTCAGCGGGGGCGCCTAAACTTGGCACGGGCTTTGGGAAGCGAATACGAGATAGCGTGTATGGGAGGTGCAAGATGCATGTGCATACAGGGCATGGGCGCACGAGAGGTGCCTCGTGATTTGATGTCCCGCCTCTAGGTGACTGGCTGGTTAGCCTCAACTGCACGTGGGTGGCTAACTGGATGCATTGATGCTAGGACCCCAAATCTGAGCCCCTTGGGTTGAGGTCAGGATTTTCATAATCACCTCATAAAGGTACCCATGCAGATTCGTCTCATTGATGAACAGTGTGTTTATACAGTGAAGTAAGCATACGCCTCAACCGCAAGCAAGATGCCCTCTGTGCATGCGCCTGGGGACATTCGCCTGTGTTGTGAAGCTGCGCGGGCATAGTGGGTACTGCCAAGCGGCTGGCCGCTGCCCAAACACATGTGGAGATGGGTGAAGCGTGTCCCCACACCCATCAGGGAACTTATCCCAGTCCCGGCGGTTTGTGGCGGCCAAAGCATGTGCCAGGAAGTTGCATATGTAAGATAAATATTCAACATCCAGCTAACATAGAAGTACACCTCGCCTACCTTGGAGTCGTAGTTGGCCATCACCGCCTCACCGGGGATCAAAGGAACAGGTGTGCGGCAAGCAGCGCAGTGCACAACGCGAGTGGGGTATCCCTGCCCGTACCCATTCCACTGGGACTCGTATCACAAAATCACGGGGCGCAAAGGCGAGGCGCCAACATAGCTCATCGTGGACGATACGCGTGCTAATGTAAGCCAGGCATCGGGCAGCGCAGAGCGCCCAAAGAGCGGCAGGGTGCCAGGTGCTGGACACCTTCACTGCCACCCGACAGGAAGCTGCCCGTGATCAGTGTGGGCGTTACCTGCGCATAAAGGCTGAACAGATATAAGTAGACCCCTTGATTTTCGATCACCTAATAATTACGGGAACGCCACCGATCCTGTCAAAGACACACGTGCGTCGAACTCGCCGTCCGGTTGCTAGAATATGGGTGACATCGCAGTTGCAGAGACCCGTGTGCCTATGGAAAGTATAACACAGCGTCTAAGCCGCGCGCCCAGTGGCAACCCCTGCGCACTGTGCCTGGAGCCGCTCGACGCGGGCGCCGCACCTCTGTGCACGACCCGCTGCCGCCACGAGTTTCATGCCACCTGCCTGCAGCAGCTGTTGGAAAGCCACACTGGCTGCTGCTGCGGCAAGCACGCTTGGGGGGCCGGCGTGCTGTGCCCGCTGTGCCGCGCGCCGCTCCGGCCTCCTTGCAACGCCCTGGACAAAGCGGTGAGTCGCCAATTTTGGTGGTGTGCGCAATTGCAGCAAGCAACTCTTGGGCTGCCGGCACACCATGCGTGATGGGGCGACAGTAGGCGTGAGCACCCGCTGAGAGATGCGGGGACACCTGCATGGTCAAAGGTCCCAGCCCCCAGTATCCTGCACCGCTCCAGCGGCCCATCCTGCCGTGCGGCCTGCCCCGCAGGCGTCACTCCGCGAGTCCTCGCACCTGGAGGTGGTTGTGGATGCCGGCGGCAGCGGGTTGCGGCAAGGTGGAGGCGCCGGGGGCGGTCGTCTCAGCAGGCTGGATCTAGGGGCCGGTGGGGCAGGCAGCAGCGTTCGCAGGGCCGGCACGGCCGCGGGGGCGCGAGACGCCGGCCCCTGGTCCGAGGGGTGGAGGCGGTGGGTCCTCCGCTCGGTGCTGGCTTTCACTTTGCCGGTGTCAATCTTTTTCGTGTGCCGGATGGCCTGGCCTGGCACGTTCGCCGGCTGAAGAGTGGCGGCGCAGACGACTTTCAAAGTATTGTGTGTTTATCTGCAAATGCATCTGCTTTGCCGTGGGCCACATTTCTGCCAGTACAAGCACGTTGTGGTTGTTCAAACATGCGATGCATGCCTTACTCTCATCATGTTTTGGTATTTTTGACGAGGCTCATTCCCTCACAGCATCTTGCCTCCTTGAATTCACCGAGCAAATTGACATCCCAAAGTCACGCCGCACCAAACTTGTCATATCTTTCCTATCTGCAAAGGTCTGAAATAGACTGTGCAGCGGGCTCGACATCAACCGATTGGTTGATGTCAGGACCTTTGTTGGTTTATATGGTCCTACATGCGCGTGAACCAGACTCGCTGATTCTGCATCCAGCTAGCCTTTTACTTGTGGCGTGCAAAGTAAGGGGGCAAATATGGCATCGGACGATCGGACCCCCTTGGTGATGGCCACACTGCAGCAGCCCGTGGCACCCCGCTGGTTTCCCTGCCTGAAGCGTAAAGCGGCCAATCGCACCTTGCTTGCATAATCGCAGAGCCTTGCAGTGGTCTTCGTGCGGCTGTTCAGCCGCATGAGCCAGATGAGGAGGGGGTGACGGCATGACGCGAGGTCCTGCCTAGCTTCCACCTGCACGCTGTGCGCGAGCTCAGGCGGCGATGACCGTGCTGGGTGCTGCTTTGGCGCCGTCAGCCCGCGCAACACCTGATTTTTGTGAGGAACCCGCTCAAATCAATTACAAGTATTAGGTGCCGCCTGCTTGGATCTCGTCGTGTATCGTCATTGCTAGCGCGCGGGTCGGATCGCGCAAACACGGGCGACATCGGAACCTGGCGGCCATAACTTATAGTAACACTTGTGATGGTTCATATGGACCGTGCAGCCAGCAGCAACCCATGCCCCCTGTGCCTGGACCCGTTGGACCGCAGTGCAGACGCACCCCACGCGCTGTGCACAACGCGCTGCGGCCATGAATTTCACGCCACCTGCCTGCAGCAGCTGCTGGACAGCCACTCCGGGTGCCGCTGCACATTGTGCGATCAAGGCGGCGTTGTGCTGTGCCCGATGTGCCGCGCGGTCGTCCGGCCCGCCCGCCCTGGCTCTCAAAAGGTGTGACCGGCAGGCTGCACCAAAATTGTATGAACGTGGCGTCTGGGTTGCGTTGGCCTGGTGAATAGGCTGCATCATATCCAGCGGTATGCTCGTGTCCAAGGGCCTGGCTTAGCAGGGCAAAGGAGGGCGCTGTGAAGCCCCATAAGCGCACACAAAGCCAATTACGCAACGCTGCGACTTTGCCCTCCGTTCCACCCTGCAGGCTGCGCCGCGTGACATAACCCTGTTCCTCGAGTCGTTTGTGGACGGGGTCGCCCCCGCGTGGCACGAAGGAGGACACGACGAGGGTGCTGGGGAGGGTGCGCAGGCCAGGGGCGGGCCAGGAGATGTCGAGAACGCCGGCGGCCGCGGCCACCGTGGCGCAGGCGCGGCCACCGCGGCGGCTGCGTTCAGGGGCGCGGCCGGTGCCGCAGCCGCGGCGGAGGCGATCGAGGCGGGCGGCGGCGCGGCGGCGGCGGAACATCAGTACAAAGACTGGGACTCGGAGAGTGTGATCTCGCGCTGGCCGCTCGTCCCGGCTATTTTCGTGCTGCTGCTGATTTTGGGCGTCGGCCTGGCCCCTCTGTGGTCATCCCTCACCCCAGTAAGCTATTACGGCTCCCGTTGATGACCGTTGATGACAAAAGATGACGTCATTGCTGATTCGTTGCGACTTTCACTTTGATTTCGGGTTGGGATATGTATCTCACTATGCACTGAGGCGGACATTCCTTTTTGTGCATGCATCATCTGTTGAGATGAGAGCACAAAGGCGGACACGTGCATTTGAAGGCGCGTACCCGCACTGCATACTGCGAATGCGTGCCTTCAAGTGAGTGCGCATGCACATGCAATTGGGTTTGTGTCGAGCAGACACATGTTGCAGCACAGGCATGTGCTCATATTCTTGTGAGGTGTGCTCTTACTTGGCATGCATGCGTGCACCTGGCGCGCGGCCCCAGAAAAGCTAGCAGTAATTGAGTCGATGGGCTTGTCTCTTGATAGCCTGCAGCGGCTGATCACATGGCCGGGCCGATGCAGCCACAGCCACTCAGCCCTTGCGCGATGAGTGCCAGCCGCGTGCATTCCGCCCTTGGGTTTGCCAAGGGCGGGGGTGGGTGCGGTGGTACTCAAGGGCGGGGTGGTGAGTGCCGCCCTTGGGTGTACCCAATTGTGGCCAAGCCGTGCTTTTGGCGCCCCCCCCCACCCAGGTGTCTGGTACTGGCAAGCAGAGTTCACAGGGGATTCACACCATGTCAGCGTGCTGACAGGCTGTTCGCAACCCCTTTCCCTATGTGCCCTGCTAGTAGTCGACGCCAGCCATGCCATAAAAAAGCAATAGCAGACACGAGAAAGTGAGTCCTGGGGTTTAAGACCTAGTCTCCCTGCCAGCGCAAGAGGCACCGCCGCGCTGCCTGGGACGGCCCTCACAGCTGATGGCACACGCACCCACCCAGCGCGCTCTGCGACCATTGCGCAACTTCACTGCTTTTTGCTCAGCACCAAACCACCAGTCCACCGTCTGTCAGCTCCAGCCAACCCCAGCTGAGATCCACAGAGCGGCCCTGCGTTTCGACTGACAGCGCGTTACACCCACCCACGCGCACGCCTCCCGCACACCCGCTCCCACAACGTCGGCAAAGCGTCACAGCGCGCGTGCCCTTGGGCCGCCCGCCGCCGCCGCCGAGCCGCCGCGCCAGCGGGCCTCCGCCACAGCCGCCGCCGCCGCCGCTGCGCCCGCTCAGAAGAGGGCCACGTTGGGGCGCTTGGCCTTGTAGAGGGTCTTGAAGACCTTGCTGCTGGGGCGCAGCGCGTTGTGGGTGAGGGGGAACTTGATCTTGCTGTCGTGGAACTGCAGCGTGTTGGCGCGCTTGCAGGCCGACGCCGGCACGGTGGCAGTCTTGATGACCTGGGGGGTGGGGGTTGGGGGGTGGGGCGGTGGTGGTTCAGTGCTGGGCTGGCGGCCGGACGAGGAAGCGAGGGCAGAGCGCCGCGACGGGGGGTGGAGCGCAGGCGCGCGTGCAGCGGCCCGCCGGGGGCCTGGTCGACAGCTCGCCGGGCACAAGCACACGCAATCGGTTTTTACATGCACGCCCCGCCCCCCCCCCCCCCC
>NW_014012497.1:9432-11041 GCF_000611645.1 Monoraphidium neglectum
CCCCGGGCGGGCCACGCGAGCGACCCCTGGCCAGCCGCGGCCTCACCTGGATGCAGGGGTAGCGCACGCGGTGGCGCGAGGCCATCTCGCCGTACATCTGGCCGATGGCGCCGTTGAGGGTCGTGTCCCGGTACTCCTTGTACCTTTTGGGGTTGAAAGGGGCGGTGGATGGGTGGTGGACGGGCGGGTGAGTCGGTGTTGCCGGGTAGACGGGTGGGTCGAATGGGGTGCAGCATGGCGGGGGTTGGAGGCAAGGGTGAGGCGAGCCCCAAGCCGATGAGAAAACAACAGAAGGCGCACAGCGCTCCAGGTAAGCGCACCTGCGGCTCCCGCCCGCAGGCAGGCGCTGCTCGCTCCGCTCGACCCACCCTGCCCAGCCCCGCGCCCTACCCCTGCCCCCGCCCCAGGCAAGACCATGGCGCTCACATGTTGTGGTAGCCCGTGCGGCTCTGGTAGCGCACCCACACGCCAAAGTTCTTGACGGTGGTGGTCTTGCGCTCAAAGATCTGCAGTGAATGCGCGGACGGGAGGCAAGAAGGGCGTGTGTTGGTTACAGCACCCGCATTGCTTTACTCGTGAGCTGCCGCCATCGCTGCCACAACCACCGTGCCCCTCCCGCTGCAAGGGGCTGCAGTGTCGGCACCGGCGGCTGTGCCGGCGCCGCGCTTGAGACCGCAGGGGGCTGTGCAGCGCCTGCAGGCCGGCTTCAGTGTCCATGTCGCCGGGGCGCGCAGCTCCGACCGTGCTTCCGCGTCTGGCGGCGGCCGCGCCGGCCCGCGAGGTGCAGCACGCAGCAACATCGCTTGCCCTGCGCCGCCAGCCGGCCATGCGCGAGCCGTCCGGTGCGCCTTCCGGCCTGTGCCTCAGATCACAGTTGAGCTGATCTGACCGCACGGCGTGCGCCGCCGCTGTTCTCTGCCAACCGCCTGCTTTGCCAACAGCTGCAGCTACCGCTTCCCACCGACTGCAAGGCTGCGCTGCTGCACACATCCCCAGCCCGTGGCAGGCGCGTGAGCATCGGGTGCAGCCATCCCCTTTTGGCGGGCGCCGCTGCCCACCTCGTTGACCGCCAGGACCTGGCCGTTGGCCTTCTTCACCCGGCGAAGCTTGCGCAGGAAGTACCTGTGATCACAGGCCGTAAGGCATGGGGCGTCGGGGCGCGCCCACGGTGGTGCCAACTAGGCGCTCCCACACGGGCGCTGCGGCCACGTCCGTCGCGCCGAGAACCCACGCAGAGCTGGCGCGCACAACTGCGAAGCTGGTGCGGGCGGCAAGCCTGCCGCGAGTCTGCGGGCGCCGCAGGCGCTGAATGAGACGGGCCGCTCACCAGAACTTGCTCTTGGCGCACACCGCGTCGGGCGCCCACACCTTCATCCGGTAGACCGTGGGGTTGGGCTCCGCGGTGGTGGGGTTGTGGCGCCCCACCACCTGGTACTGGTGGTACTTGAAGAGACCCTGTGGGGTGGCGGTGGATGAGGGAGCATGGACGACGCCGCAGCGCCGGCTGCTGGCAGCGCGCTGCTGCTGGTGCGCCCGCTGCCGGCGTCGCTGCTGCGCGTATCGTCGTGCTCCGCGGCAGCAGCACCGACATCTTCTGCCTTCGTTCCAC